>NC_057812.1:440934396-441221977 GCF_018294505.1 Triticum aestivum | reverse complement strand
CGACGCGAGGCGAGCGTGTGGGCGCGCAGGAGGCGGAGCCACGACAGCGGGCGTGGCGACAGGCGGCTGCGGCCAGGAACGAGGCGGGACGTGATGACCGGAGCTCCGGACTGGGGAGGTGGGGCGCATCCTATGGCGTCGGAAGCAAGGGGAAGATGGGGAGGTGCTCACCTCCGTTGCTGTGCAGGGGGTCGACGAGGCTCGACGAGGCCGTTGAGGGGGAGCCGGGGAGGCGACGCGGAGCAGAGACGAGGTCGACGACGACGACGAGGCGACGACAACGTGGAGGAGGTCGAGGAGGCGGCGACGAACGGCGACAACGCCAGATCCAGGGGAAGGGCGCGCGAGGTGGCGGGGCACCGGTGGGGCGACGGGCTCGGGTGCCCTCGATCCAAATGGGGAAGGGGATCGAGGGGAGTGGGGGTAGAAGTTAGGGATTCGGGGAAGGTTCGGCTAAATAGGCCAGCGGGGAGAGGTGGGCCGACTTAGGTGGGCTGGCCGGTTGGCTAGCTGGGCCGTTTGGTCCAGCGTGTGTGTGTGTGTGGGGGGGGTCTTTTCTTTTTAATTTTTATTTAACCCTTTTATGTTGTCTTTAGATTAGGGCATTAACCAATTTGCAAAAAATTTGGTTCACCACCAATATTAACAAATGAAAAATTGCCACGTGACGAACATTTTATTTTAGACATTTGAAAACTCTTGAGTTTAACTTGACTTTGAATTTGGACCGGATTCGAACCAACTCGAGTTAACAACAGTAATAATGATGGCGTGGCATCATTAGCAGGGAATTACTGTAGCTTCATTATCCGGGCGTCACATTGGTGGAGCGTCAGGGGGCCCACGAGGCAGGGGGCGCGCCCAGGGGGGGTAGGGCGTGCCCCCACCCTCGTGGACAGGGCGTGGGCTCCCTGACATGGATCTTTCTTCCAGTAATTTTTATATATTCCAAAAATAATCTTCGTTGATTTTCAGGTCATTCTGAGAACTTTTATTTCTGCACAAAAATAACACCATGGCAATTCTGCTGAAAACAACGTCAGTCCGGGTTAGTTCCATTCAAATCATGCAAGTTAGAGTCCAAAACAAGGGCAAAAGTGTTTGGATAAGTAGATACGATGGAGACGTATCAACTCCCCTGAGCTTAAACCTTTGTGAAAGTGCGTTATATCGACTAGAGGGGGTGAATAGGCAATTTTTATGAAATTCTTCACTGAGGAATTTGCCGGTGAGGAAATTCCTTAGCGAAGAACTACTAGCAGCGGAATAAGTACTCAAAGGTAAACATAACAGAATACAACCATAGTCATCATGATGAAATGAAGACAGGCACAGAGCACAGGAAGCGTAATCACAGGATAACACAGGATGAAGACAAACAAACTGAAGAAATTGAACTGAGGAAATTGAGAAAGTCTTCAGTCAAAGTCTTCAAACACAGATATGAACAAACATACAACACAGTTATGAGGAAATGAAAGAGTTGAGGAAATAGAACCAGTAAGCTTGGTGAAGACAATGATTTGGTAGACCAGTTCCAACTGCTGTCTCAGTTGTACGTCTGGTTGGAGCGGCTGAGTATTTAAACTCGAGGACACACAGTCCCGGACACCCAGTCAAGGACACTTAGTCCAAGACACCCAATCCGCACCGTATTCTCCTTGAACTAAGGTCACACAGACCTCGTCCAATCACTCGTGGTAAGTCTTCAGGCGACTTCCAAACCTTCACAAACTCGGTCACC
Organism: Triticum aestivum; assembly: GCF_018294505.1. NCBI lineage: Eukaryota > Viridiplantae > Streptophyta > Magnoliopsida > Poales > Poaceae > Triticum > Triticum aestivum. Next base: position 441,220,233 of record NC_057812.1, on the reverse strand, counting down.
CGGCGATCCACAATTCCTCTTTGATGCACTAGACCATGACGTCTAACCGTCTGGAAGAAGCACAGTCTTCAAAGGCAACAAGCGTCGGATCCACTCAGGATCAATCTCTTTAGTGATGCTCAATAACTTGGGGTTTGTAGGTGTTTGGGTTTTGGGTTTTTGGTTTTTCCTCACTTGATGATTTTCGCTCAAAGTCCTCGAAGGATGGGTTGCTCTCAAATGATAAGTGTCGGTTTCTCTCGGAGCAGCCAACTAGCTAGTGGTTGTAGGGGGCGGCTATTTATAGCCTAGGGAGCAGCCCGACATGATAAGACATAAATGCCCTTCAATGATATGACCGTTAGGTCGATAGATATTTTGGAACAGATGGCGGATAGCACAACAACGGTCGGAATTTTGAGTACCAAAATCCTCAGGGCTATCATGTTCCTCACTGTGTAGGCAATCCGCACTGGCGAATTCCTAACTCCTCAGTCAGGACAAATTCCTCAGAGACCAGAAGAACTTCGTCTCTGTCACTGAAGAAATTGACTGAACTGTATGAGATTTCCAATGGCTTCACTCGAAGGGATTGGTAGGTGTAGGATTTTGAGTTGAGCATCACATGGAAATTTTTCCTTAGTATTTCCTCGACCCCCTTTAACAGTACGGTGTTTCCTATGACTCAAGAAAGAGAAAAACAAAACTATGAAAACGAAAGTCTTCAAGCTTCATATTCCTCGCATGAATATCAAGTCTTCACGGACACACCAATTTCTTCACTTTCAAAGTCTTCATGAAAGTCTCCAGAAATGCCAAAATCTTCAGTTGAAGATATTCATTTTTAGGGGTCGACTTTTCCTGTAAATATCAAACTCCTCATAGACTTATAGACTTGTGTACACTCACACACGCATTAGTCCCTTAACCTATAAGTCTTCAATACACCAAAATCACTAAGGGGCACTAGATGCACTTACAATCTCCCCCTTTTTGGTGATTGATGACAATATAGGTTATGTTTTCAACGGGGATAAACATATGAAGTGTAAATACTGATATTGAGGAATTTGATTACAAGATATAGAAAAACTCCCCCTGAAGATGTGCATAGTGAGGAATTTGCTTTTGAAGCAATGCACACTTGAAGAGTTGAATCATGGAGATCTCCCCCTATATCTTGTAATTCATACACGCATTTAACATATAATATGAAGAATTTGAAATGCATGATGAAATATGGTGCATGATGAAATTCAGCATGCATGCAATAATATTAACGAGGAATAAGCATGCAGAAAAGAGTATCAGAGCATAGTGCATCAAAAGTATCAGAGCACCATAGGGTTTAAGATTACAACTCGATCCAATAAAGTTTCAGAAGAACGAGAGTTGTAACTTAGCAAAAAAACGTTGTATATGGGCGATAAAATTGACCCGCTTGAAGACTAACTCAGATTTCTCCCCCTTTGTCATCAAATGACCAAAAGGATCGAAACTGAGGACTAACGCCCCTGAAGATAATCAAGTTGATGAAGGAGCGCCAGCGTTGTTGGGTCGTTGGTTGATGTAGGGCCTGCCGCAGTGTCGACTAAATCTTCATGTTCATCAGTGTCACGCGATGAAGAATATGAGCTGTCCACCAGAGAAGGAACCTTAACCTTCTTGAATTTCTTCGGTGGAGGTGCAGACCAGTCAAAATCTTCATTAAGACCCATGTTCTTCAGATCTTCTTCACCATACAGATGTGACAGGATTGCCCAGGTGTGACCGAAGACTTGATGGAGGTAGTAGTGGTTTTTCTTCACTGCATTGTGTGTGGCAGCCATGTTGTGAAGAAGTGAACCAAACTGACGCGTAACCCATTTGTTATTTCGATCCACCTTCTGGTGAAGACTAAGCAGAAGTTCACGGTCTGTCATCACACGCGGAGCAGTGGCTTGAGGAGTGGACTTGGGAGCATTGGCAGAGTCATGTGTGGCAGAGTCATCATTGGTGGAATAAGATGCAGCTTTGCGAAACTGACCATCCAATGGACGAATGCCTTCATCAATTACAGCTGGTGCCTTGCCCTTTTCATCAACTGAGGAATATGTCTACTTGAGGACTTCAATTGGGGGCAAGTAGCTGAGATGATTCTGGAAATCAGCTTTGTAGTTGAGTGAAGACCTTGTCCTGAGAAATCTCATGATCCAAGGTGCATAAGGCTTCAGCTCAAACGGAGACAGTGCAACATTGGCCATAGTCCTCATGAAGAAATCGTGATAGTTGATAGGAATGCCATGAACGATGTTGAATACCAGATTCTTCATGATGCCAACAATTTCCTCATCAGATGAGTCGTGGCCTTTGATAGGACTGATTGTCCTCGTAAGAATACGATAGACAATTCTGGGCACATACAGCAATTCTTTCACGAGGAATTTTGTTCATGGTGCCTGACCTGGTTTCAAAGGCTTCATCAGCACTTGCATGTAATGATGTGTGAGCTCAGGTTCACTGTAGATGCAGCGAGCTTCTTCAAGGGGAGGACTGAGTGGTAGAGCATGAAGCAATTCAGAGGCTGGTGCAGTGTAGTGAGTGTTTTCAGACATCCAGTCCAGCACCCATGAATTCACATCTTCAGCATTTCCGGTGATGTGCAGCGTTGCATAGAATTTAAGAATCAGTTCTTCATTCCAATCGCAGATGTCAGAGCAAAAATTGAGCAGTCCAGCGTCGTGAAGAACACTGAGGACTAGTGCGAAGCACGGCAGAGATTCCATATCCACGTGACGAATATGCTCATGGTAGAAAATCTTCTCCTTGTTGAACAGCACTAAGGAATAGAAATTGGCTTGACTAGCAGTCCAGAAACGCCTCTTCCTAATGCGAGCAGAGTCATATGGGTTATAATCTTCGAAGAATACGTGCTCACCGAAGAAATCATCAGCCTTGAACTTTTGCTTGCGTGAGAATGGATCCTTTGGCTTTGGCAAAGGAGTGTCAGTGAGTTGCATCACGACCTCAGGAAACTCAATCGCAGGTTCTTCAGGCTGAGGAATTTCTGGTTCTTCCTCAGTGGCAGTCTGCGTAGTTGGTTGTTCTGCAGCAGCAGTTTCTTCAGCGCTAGTGGCTGGAATTTCCTCATGGACAGATGCAGTGGGATGATTTTCTTTAGAGCCTATGTGAACAGTTTGTGTGGGGGACTGAGGAATTTCCTGGTGCGTTGGGGCAGCAACATTTGAAGTGAACTGTTCAGTTATCTTTACAAATCTAACTTTGGCTCCTTGCCAATTAGCATAGTAGGCTTGGAAGTCATCGCTGAGGGTTTTTACAAGTTCATCAGTGGTCATAGTGACAACGTTGTTCTTCAGGTACTTCTCCTTTCTGTATTGGGCCTTCTTGATCTGTCTGGCCTGATCATATTTCCATTTCTCCTCCTGGATGAAATGAGTCAGCATTAGATTTTGACCAGGCGATAACTTGAAGTTAGGCATAGGAGTATTTGGGTCCTTGTGCCAGAGATCAATGTAGTCGATGATCAGCTTGGGATCCAAAAGTAGTGGCACAGGTGTGCCTTTGGCTCTAGCGGCCCTAACTTGTCTGTCTCTGATGATTTCTGCAAGTTCATCATCATCAGCTTCATCTTCTTTAGATGGCACTTGGAAAGCGACTTGCTTTTTTGAGGACTTGGCCGAGGACCTCGTCCAGCAGTTGCCTTGGTCTTCATCAGAGTGGGGCCAGATGGAAAATTTGGTGCAGCTGAGGAGCTTGCTGAGACACCAGAGGCAATGGAGATGCATGTAGTCCTTTGGCACGAGGCCAAATGCGCAGGTGTTGAGGACTTTGTCGGAACAGCTGAGGACTTTGGAGGAGGTGCTGAGGATTTTGAAGGACCAGCTTGAGGGATTGGTCGTGAGGACCTTGAAGAGTCTGGCCATGAGGGCGCAGCTGAGGAACTTGGCCGTGAGGGCACTGTTGGTGAAGCACTTGGCTTACGAGCAGTCTTCTTAGACATGGATTTCCTCGGCTTGACAGAGGCCTCAGCAGAGGCAGCAGAAGCCACAGCAGTCTTCATTGAATTTCCTCACTGCTTCTCTGGCTTGCTTGGCCAACTTGCCTTGGTGCTTGGCCCATTCATCAGGATAGTCCTCACTGCGCTTGAGGCTGGTGGGATCTGCTACTTGGCCATGTGCCAATGGAGCTCTTGGGCATGGAGGATTGAGTGCGAATTTCTTCATGTACTTAGGAGTGACATATATGTACTCCCTCCATTCTCTTGCCCATCTCCTCTCTATCCTCTGTTTGCGCACTTTGCGCTCATTCTTGGTTTCCTCAGTAGGTGTGCAGTACCCAGCATATATGTCATCAGGGATCTCAAACGATGTATTTACCTCAGGCCTCTTTCCTCCCTTCTGTGGCCTTTTACCATCAGCCATTTTCTTTAGTTGAGGAATCTGAACAATCGAATTCTCTGAAGAAGTATGCAACTTTTCTTCGAGGAACACTGCAAATGAGTTAAGTTGATGAGAACCTAGTGATTCAGCAGCTGACATGTGTACGAGTGAACAGAGTATAGTTGCGAGGAATTTGGAGAGGTCATATGCGTTCTCAGAAGGTTTTTTAAAAAAGAACAAGTTTGAGGAATTTGACCAGATGAGTCTTGAAGATTCTCACTAAGCGTTCTTTGTCTTAGGTTCCAGAGTTGTATAGATCGAAGATCCACACAATTGAGAAATCTTGAAGAAAAATGATGCTTAGAGAAACGAATCAAGAACAGATGACATGTGAGGTGTTTAGTGTGTTAAGATTTGAAGAATAAAACACCTTTGAAGATTTTATAGAGAAACTCCGAATCAAAGAGGGCAGTAAAAGTAACTTTTAATTACCTTGAATGAAGAACACGACGAACAGTGAGGTGAAACAGTGGAGTTCGTCGGTGTAGATCTTCCATGCCCTAACTTGGCAGAGGAAGACGTCTACAGCGGCGGCAGAGGTGAAGATTTCCGCAGTCGGTGCGAGTACGACGACGACGAGGTCGAGGTAGTGAAGCTCTTTCTCACCGGCGACGATGGAGTAGCGGTGGCGCTAGGGTTTGGGAAGCTCGAGTGGGAGAGAGAGATCGAGCGGAGTAAAGGAAGTGAGGAAGGGATGAGGGGGTATTTGTAGTAGTAGTGAGAAACTGTTCGCCCGAAGATTTGGGATGAACGTGCCCCTGACCCTTCTCCTTCGCACGACATGTGTCACCCACGTACTATGTAGTGGAGATCGTGTAAGATCATGGGTGAATTAAAAATTTATCATGGGATGCGGAACGATTTGAGCGGCAAAACCGAAAATTTGGATAAGATTAGTTTTAAAGTCCTGTTCTCAATTTCTTCAGTTGACAAGGACACAGTGAAGATTTTGAACGAGTTTCAAATAGAACGCACATGAAGAATTTGTGAACAGATTGGATTGAGTATAGCATAGAGGGGAAGGGTCCGATCACATTCACTTAGCAGAAAACCAACTTGAAGAAATAGCAATAAGTGAATGCTGTAGAGGACATAAACTCATATATATATATATATATATAGCCAATGAAGAAAAACAACGGAACCAGTGAAGACTATGCAAAGTTGAAGAATATGAATAATTTGAGGAATTTCAACTTTTGGTGGTGGCGTGACCCACCGTATAAGAATGATGATTTCAAACACCACGTACAATTATCGTAGGGTTCTGAGAATCAAATTCTTCATTAATTTCTTCACACTAAGAGTGTTATTCTTCATTGATTGAAGTAAAACGTTTCTTCATGTGTTGCACATCTAAGTCATCAATTTTGCATAAGTGTTAGGATGAGTGTCCTTTTCAAAGAACATTCGAAGAATATGCTTCACAGCCTTATGGTGTGATTCCTTCGGTGCAGCTTGAAATCGGGCACACATGCAAACACTAAGCATTATATCTGACCTAGATGCACATAAGTATAATAAGGAACCTATCATGGAGCGGTATACCTTATGATCGAAGTCAATACCATTTTCATCAGTGCACAGATGGCCATTTGTGGGCATAGGAATTTTGACGCCTTTGCAATCTTGCATGCCGAACTTCCTCAATACATCCTAGAGGTATTTCTCCTGAGATATGAATATGCCATTGTGTTGTTGACGAATTTGAAGACCTAAGAAGAATTTCAACTCTCCCATACTAGACATTTGATATTCTTCATTCATCATATAGGCAAATTCATCACTATAACATTGGTCAGTACAGCCAAAGATAATATCATCAACATATACTTGGCACACAAACAATTCACCATCATAAGATTTAGTGAAAAGAGTAGGGTCGAGTGAACCAGGTTTGAAACCTTTCTTCATGAAGAGTTCCTTCAAGGTATCATACCAAGCCCATGGGGCCTGCTTGAGGCCGTAGAGGGCCTTGTTGAGTCTGAAGACTTTGTCAGGATTCTTTGGATCTTCAAAACATGTGTGTAAGCTTGAGCTACAAGCCGTGCATTATTCCTCACAACAAGGCCATTTTCATCTTGCTTGTTGCGGTAGATCCACTTTGTGCTGATGATATTGTGCTTGCGAGGATCTGGATGTTTGACCAGTTCCCGGACATTGTTGAGCTCGAACTGATGTAATTCTTCTTGCATGGCCTGAATCCACTCAGGCTCCAAAAATGCTTCATCTACCTTAGTGGGCTCTGTAATAGAGACAAAAGCATACTGCCCACAAAAGTTAGACAAATGTGAAGCTTTTGAGCGTGTGAGAGGACCTGGCGCTTTGATGTCATTGATGATCTTTTCAACTTGCACTTCTTTTGCAATGCGAGGATGAGCTGGTTGTCGTTGAAAAGTTTGATCAGTGTTTTCTTCAGCACCATTTTCTTCAGGTGCATTAGCTCAATGTTCTTCATGTTCTGGAATGAATTCTTTAGCAGATTCTTCAGTAGGAATGACATCCTCAGTAGCCTTGAACTTGATAGTTTCCTCAGGTGCTGGTTCATCTATCACAATAGGTAGGTGCTCTCTTTGCGAGCCATTAGTTTCATAGAACCGCACGTCTACAGTTTCAACAACTTTGTGAAGAATGTTGTTGAAGACTCTGTAGGTGTGCGAGTCCTTTCCGTAACCAAGCATAAAACCTTCATATGCTTTCGGTGCAAATTTTGAGTTGTGATGAGGATCTCTAATCCAACATTTAGCACCGAAGACTTTGAAATAACTTACATTGGGTTTCTTATCAGTGAGGAGTTCATAGGCAGTTTTTTTGAAGAATTTGTGAAGATATACTCTGTTGATGATGTGGCACGCAGTATCAATTGCCTCAGTCCAGAAACGACGAGGCGTTTTGTATTCATCAACCATAGTGCGAGCCATCTCAGCAAGAGTCCTGTTCTTGTGCTCCACGACGCCGTTCTGCTGAGGAGTGTAAGGAGCAGATAACTCATGAGTAATACCAAGTTCATCAAGATAGTCATCGAGACCAGAATTCTTGAACTCAGTGCCATTGTCACTTCTGATGTGCTTGATCTTCACACCAAAGTTGGTTGAATCCCTCGAGGAAAATCGTTTGAAGACTTCCAGCACTTCATGTTTGTAAGTAACAAGGTGTACCCATGTGTAACGAGAATAATCATCAACAATAACAAAGCCATATTGAGATGCTTCATTTGAGATAGCAGAATAATGATTAGGACCAAAGAGATCCATGTGAAGCAATTCAAATGGGCGAGTGGTGGTCATGATAGTCTTCGCTGGATGCTTGGCCTTGGTCATCTTCCCAGCTTCACAGGCTCCGCATAGGTGATCCTTGAGGAATTTGACATTCTCGATGCCAATGACATGCTTCTTCTTCGCAAGCATGTGCAAATTCCTCATGCCTGCATGACCAAGTCGTCGATGCCAGAGCCAACCTTCTGAAGTTTTTGCAAGTAAGCACACGGCTAGTTGTGGTCCTGTAGAGAAATCAACAATATATAGGTCTCCTCTCCTAAAGCCTTCGAAGACTTCGGAATTGTCAGCTTCCATAACCACAACACAACGGTACTTGCTGAAGAGAACAACCATATCAAGATCACAAAGCATTGAGACAGACATAAGGTTGTATCCTAAGGACTCAACAAGCATGACTTTGTCCATGTGTCGATCCTTTGTAATCGCAACCTTACCTAGACCCAATACCTGACTTTTGCCTTTGTCAGCAAAGATGATATGCTTCAGATGCGACAGTGATAATGGAGCATCCATCAATAGATTCTTGTCACCAGTCATGTGGTTTTTACATCCACTATCGAGGACCCACTCAGTGGCTTTGGGTTGATCATCCCGCAGATGAATTAGTGCAGCTTACAAACTCATATACTTCATCAGTGAAGAATATGACATCAATTCATCAGATCAATTTCATCAAGTAAAAGAACTGATAAAGCAATATGAGGACGTGAGAAATGAAAGTTCATTTCTTCATGATTAGCTTGCGTCCTTTCAGGCATGCTCAGGTCTCCAGCAAATTCTTCAGACGATTACGTGCGTCTGGAGACCTGACCCTGCAGAAGAGATTAGTTCTTTTTCTTCACCACCCACATCTGAAGGGGTGGCAAAGAGTTCATCATTCTGCGAGCTCCATACGAGAAGGATGGCATAGAAGCCAATCCATTTCGTTTCACATAAGAGGGGTTAGAGTAAGCATAAGAGTAAGCAGAGAAATTCTTCGAGGACTTATGGACATAATGATTTGAAGAATAATGGACATAATGATTTGAAGAATAATGGACATATCCATAATCCTTATATCTTCCCTGCGAAATAGACGGGTTAGCACGATGATGTTCACATGAGGACTTTGATCCATATGAAGAATTTGGTCCATATGAAGAATTTGATCTGGGGTTCCTATTCTTCACAGGTGACGTCATGATGACATTCACCTGAAGATTTTCAAGGCATCTTTTGGGAACCCAGATTTTCTTCATAGGGGAGTCGTTCCTGCAGTTAGTGCCAACATATCTAGCAAATACTTCACCATTCTGATTTTTGAATAGCTTATAGTTGGAGTCAATTGACTCGTCATCAGAATGAGGAGATTCACATGCAAATCCAGATAAGTTAGATGGATCAACTGGAGGTCCCTTTGCAGCAACCCATGTAGTTTTGGGGTACTGCTCAGGCTTCCAATATGTACCATCAGCATTGAGTTTCCTCTCAAAGGCGACACCCTCTTTCCTAGGGTTCCTGTTGAGGATTTTCTTTTTAAGCACATCACAAAGAGCCTGATGCCCTTTGAGGCTTTTGTACACGCCTGTTGTGTACAATTCCTTCAGCCCTGTATCGTCAGTGATACTAGCAATGTCCTCAGATGAGGAATTAGTGATAGCGGAGGCATGTGAAGAATTTGAAACATTAGCAGCATTTGAACATTCAGGTGAAGAATTAGCAGATTCACGTTCAATGCACTTCAAGCATGGAGGAACAAATTCTTCCTGAGATGCACTGATTTGTTGAGCAAGTAATGAATCGTGCTCCTTCTGAAGATCTTCATAACTCACTCTTAGCTTCTCAAGGTCTTGCTTTCTTTGAAGAAATTCATAAGAAAGCTTCTCATGATCCGATAAGAGAGTGTTATGATGACTTTGAAGTTTGTCAAGCTTGGACTGAAGTCTCTGAAGATTTTCAGTCAAAGTTTCAGTGCGATCCATTTCTTCACCCAACATATCATCACTTTTATTTAGCATGTTTTGAACCTTTTCTAAAGCCCTTTGTTGTTTTATAGCAATCTTAGCAAGTTTATAATAGTTGGGCTTAAGGTTTTCATCAGATTCATTCTCACTTGATTCAGAGGAGGTATATTTGAGTACCTTGGCACCCTTTGCCATGAAGCAATAGGTGGGAGCGTAGTCATCATCCCCTTCATCAGCCTTGTTGGTGAGGTCATTTTCCTCAATGTTGAAGATAGACTTGCTGACGAATGCAGTAGCGAGAGCAAGGCTCGCCACTCCGGGTTCGGACTCCTTAGATGACTCCTCTTCCTCATTTTCTTCAGATTCAGCCTCAGAGTCCATTTCCTTGCCAATGAATGCCCTGGCCTTCTTGGAGCTGCTCTTCTTGTGATATGAAGGCTTTGAGGATTTTGATGATGAGGATTTTGTGGATTTCTTCTTTTTCTTTGCATCATCAGAACTGTAATCCTTGTATTTCTTCTTCTTTGATTCCTTTTCCCACTGAGGACAATCTTGAATGAAATGTCCAGGTTTCTTGCACTTGTGACAGAGCCTCTTCTTGTAGTCACTGGATGAGGAATCATTGCTCCTTGAGGATCTTCCAAGGCGACCACGTCTTGAGAACTTTTGGAACTTCTTCACGAGCAGAGCCAGATCATGGCTCAGTTCTTCAGGATCACCAAGGCTGCTATCAGAGTCTTCATCTTCGGACTCAGATACTGCCTTGGCCTTCAGTGCACGTGTTCTGCCATAGCTTGAACCATAGAGATCTCTCTTTTCAGCAAGTTGGAACTCATGAGTATTTAGCCTCTCGAGAATATCAGCGGGATCAAGTGACTTGTAATCAGCACGTTCTTGTATCATCAATGCCAGAGTGTCAAATGAAGAATCAAGCGATCTCAGCAATTTCTTCACCACCTCATGGTCGGTGATGTCAGTGGCACCAAGTGCTTGAAGCTCATTTGAGATGTCAGTGAGGCGATCGAAGGTTTGTTGAACATTTTCATTGTCGAGTCTTTTGAAGCGGTTGAAGAGATTGCGAAGAACATCAACTCGAGAGTCACGCTGAGTTGAGACTCCTTCATTCACTTTGGACAACCTATCCCAGATAAGCTTCGCTGTTTCCAAAGCACTCACTCTGCCATACTGTCCTTTGCTCAGATGGCCACATATGATATTCTTCGCTTGAGAGTCGAGTTGCTTGAATCTCTTCACATCGGCAGCATTCAGAGAAGGTGTGACTGAGGGAACACCATTTTCCACAACATACCAGAGATCGTTATCAATTGCTTCAAGATGCATTCGCATCTTATTCTTCCAGTAGGGGTAGTCCGTCCCATCGAAGGTAGGACACCCAGCAGAGACCTTGATCATACCTGCGGTCGACATAACTAAAACTCCAGGCGGTTAAACCAAAATCACACAGAACAAGGGAGTACCTTGCTCTGATACCAATTGAAAGTGCGTTATATCGACTACAGGGGGGTGAATAGGCGATTTTTATGAAATTCTTCACTGAGGAATTTGCCGGTGAGGAAATTCCTTAGCGAAGAACTACTAGCAGCGGAATAAGTACTCAAAGGTAAACATAACAGAATACAAGCATAGTCATCATGATGAAATGAAGACAGGCACAGAGTACAGGAAGCGTAATCACAGGATAACACAGGATGAAGACAAACAGACTGAAGAAATTGAACTGAGGAAATTGAGAAAGTCTTCAGTTAAAGTCTTCAAACACAGATATGAACAAACATACAACACAGTTATGAGGAAATGAAAGAGTTGAGGAAATAGAACCAGTAAGCTTGGTGAAGACAATGATTTGGTAGACCAGTTCCAACTGCTGTCTCAGTTGTACGTCTGGTTGGAGCGGCTGAGTATTTAAACTCGAGGACACACAGTCCCGGACACCCAGTCAAGGACACTTAGTCCAAGACACCCAGTCCTCACCGTATTCTCCTTGAACTAAGGTCACACAGACCTCGTCCAATCACTCGTGGTAAGTCTTCAGGCGACTTCCAAACCTTCACAAACTTGGTCACCCGGCGATCCACAATTCCTCTTGGATGCTCTAGACCATGACGCCTAACCGTCTGGAAGAAGCACAGTCTTCAAAGGTAACAAGCGTCGGATCCACTCAGGATCAATCTCTTCAGTGATGCTCAATCACTTGGGGTTTGTAGGTGTTTGGGTTTTGGGTTTTTGGTTTTTCCTCACTTGATGATTTTCGCTCAAAGTCCTCGGAGGATGGGTTGCTCTCAAATGACAAGTGTCGGTTTCTCTCGGAGCAGCCAACCAGCTAGTGGTTGTAGGGGGCGGCTATTTATAGCCTAGGGAGCAGCCCGACATGATAAGACATAAATGCCCTTCAATGATATGACCGTTAGGTGGATAGATATTTTGGAACAGCTGGCGCATAGCACAGCAACGGTCGGAATTTTGAGTAGCAAAATCCTCAGGGCTATCATGTTCCTCACTGTGTAGGCAATCCGCACTGGCGAATTCCTAACTCCTCAGTCAGGACAAATTCCTCAGAGACCAGAAGAACTTCGTCTCTGTCACTGAAGAAATTGACTGAACTGTATGAGATTTCCAATGGCTTCACTCGAAGGGATTGGTAGGTGTAGGATTTTGAGTTGAGCATCACATGGAAATTTTTCCTTAGTATTTCCTCGACCCCCTTTAACAGTACGGTGTTTCCTATGACTCAAGAAAGAGAAAAACAAAACTATGAAAACGAAAGTCTTCAAGCTTCATATTCCTCGCATGAATATCAAGTCTTCACGGACACACCAATTTCTTCACTTTCAAAGTCTTCATGAAAGTCTTCAGAAATACCAAAATCTTCAGTCGAAGATATTCATTTTTAGGGGTCGACTTTTCCTGTAAATATCAAACTCCTCATAGACTTATAGACCTGTGTACACTCACACACGCATTAGTCCCTTAACCTATAAGTCTTCAATACACCAAAATCACTAAGGGGCACTAGATGCACTTACAATCTCCCCCTTTTTGGTGATTGATGACAATATAGGTTATGTTTTCAACGGGGATAAACATATGAAGTGTAAATACTGATATTGAGGAATTTGATTACAAGATATAGAAAAACTCCCCCTGAAGATGTGCATAGTGAGGAATTTGCTTTTGAAGCAATGCACACTTGAAGAGTTGAATCATGGAGATCTCCCCCTATATCTTGTAATTCATATACGCATTTAACATATAATATGAAGAATTGGAAATGCATGATGAAATATGGTGCCTGATGAAATTCAGCATGCATGCAATAATATTAACGAGGAATAAGCATGCAGAAAAGAGTATCAGAGCATAGTGTATCAAAAGTATCAGAGCACCATCGGGTTTAAGATTACAACTTGATCCAATAAAGTTTCAGAAGAACGGGAGTTGTAACTTAGCAAAAAAACGTTGTATATGGGCGATAAAATAGACCCGCTTCAAGACTAACTCAAATTTTCCCCCCTTTGTCATCAAATGACCAAAAGGATCGAAACTGAGGACTAACGCCCCTGAAGATAATCAAGTTGATGAAGGAGCGCCAGCGTTGTTGGGGTCGTTGGTTGATGTAGGGCCTGCCGCAGTGTCGTCTAAATCTTCATGTTCATCAGTGTCACGCGATGAAGAATATGAGCTGGCCACCAGAGAAGGAACCTTGACCTTCTTGAATTTCTTCGGTGGAGGTGCAGACCAGTCAAAATCTTCATTAAGACCCATGTTCTTCAGATCTTCTTCACCATACAGATGTGACGGGATTGCCCAGGTGTGACCGAAGACTTGATGGAGGTAATAGTGGTTTTTCTTCACTGCATTGTGTGTGGCAGTCATGTTGTGAAGAAGTGAACCAAACTGACGCTTAACCCATTTGTGATTTCGATCCACCTTCTGGTGAAGACTAAGCAGAAGTTCACGGTCTATCATCACACGCGGAGCAGTGGCTTGAGGAGTGGACTTGGGAGCATTGGCAGAGTCATGTGTGGCAGAGTCATCATTGGTGGAATAAGATGCAGCTTTGCGAAACTGACCATCCAATGGACGAATGCCTTCATCAATTACAGCTGGTGCCTTGCCCTTTCCATCAACTGAGGAATATGTCTGCTTGAGGACTTCAATTGGGGGCAAGTAGCTGAGATGATTCTGGAAATCAGCTTTGTAGTTGAGTGAAGACCTTGTCCTGAGAAATCTCATGATCCAAGGTGCATAAGGCTTCAGCTCAAATGGAGACAGTGCAACATTGGCCATACTCCTCATGAAGAAATCGTGATAGTTGACAGGAATGCCATGAACGATGTTGAATACCAGATTCTTCATGATGCCAACAATTTCCTCATCAGATGAGTCATGGCCTTTGATAGGACTGATTGTCCTCGTAAGAATACGATAGACAGTTCTGGGCACGTACAGCAATTCCTTCATGAGGAATTTTGTTCGTGGTGCCTGACCTGGTTTCAAAGGCTTCATCAGCACTTGCATGTAATGATGTGTGAGCTCAGGTTCACTGTAGATGCAGCGAGCTTCTTCAAGGGGAGGACTGAGTGGTAGAGCACGAAGCAATTCAGAGGCTGGTGCAGTGTAGTGAGTGTTTTCAGACATCCAGTCCAACACCCATGAATTCACATCTTCCTCGACCCCCTTTAACAGTACGGTGTTTCCTATGACTCAAGAAAGAGAAAAATAAAACTATGAAAACGAAAGTCTTCAAGCTTCATATTCCTCGCATGAATATCAAGTCTTCACGGACACACCAATTTCTTCACTTTCAAAGTCTTCATGAAAGTCTTCAGCAATGCCAAAATCTTCAGTCGAAGATATTCATTTTTAGGGGTCGACTTTTCCTGTAAATATCAAACTCCTCATAGACTTATAGACCTGTGTACACTCACACACGCATTAGTCCCTTAACCTATAAGTCTTCAATACACCAAAATCACTAAGGGGCACTAGATGCACTTACACTTTGCTTGTCCTCAAGCAATTCAGTTGATAAACTGAAAGTGATAAAGAAAAACTTTTACAAACTCTGTTTGCTCTTGTTGTTGTAAATATATAAAGCCAACATTCAAGTTTTCAGCAAAGATTATGAACTAACCACATTCGCAATAACATTTAGGTCTCATGTTTACTCATGTCAATGGCATAATCAACTAGCGAGCAATAATAATAAATCTCGGATGACAACACTTTTTCAAAACAATCATAATATGATATAACAAGATGGTATCTCGCTAGCCTTTCTGAGACCGCAAAACATAAATGCAGAGCACCTTTAAAGATCAAGGATTGACTAGACATTGTAATTCATGGTAAAAGAGATCCAGTAAAGTCATACTCAATGTAAACTAGCAATAATGGATGCAAATGACAGCGATACTCTCCAACTGGTGCTTTTTAATAAGAGGATGATGACTCAACATAAAAGTAAATAGATATGCCCTTCGCAGAGGGAAGCGGGGATTTGTAGAGGTGCCATAGCTCGGTTTGAAGTAGATATGAATAATATTTTGAGCGGTATACTTTCATTGTCAACATAACAACCGAGAGATCTCGATATCTTGCATGCTATGGTTTTCAAACAAAATGGTAAAGTTTATACTCCCCCGCCACCGAGAGATACCGTATATAGGTAGGTATGGTGGACTCATATGGAATAACTTTGGGGTTTATGGATTTGTATGCACAAGCAGTATTCCCGCTTAGTACAAGTGAAGGCTGGAAAAAGACTGGGAAGCGACCAGCTAGAGAGCGACAACAGTCATGAAAATGCATTAAAATTAATCAACATCGAATGCAAGCATGAGTAGGATATAATTCACCATGAACATAAATATCGTAGAGGCTATGTTGATTTTGTTTCAACTACATGCATGAACATGTGCCAAGTCAAGCCACTCGAATCGTTCAAAGGAGGATACCACCCCATCATACCACATCACAACCATTTTAATAGCATGTTGGCACGCAAGGTAAACCATTATAAGCTCCTAGCTAATTAAGCATGACATAAGCAACTACAATCTCTAATTGTCATTGCAAACATGTTTCTTTCATAATAGACTGAATCAGGAATGATGAACTAATCATATTTACAAAAACAAGAGAGGTCGAGTTCATACCAGCTTTTCTTATCTCAATAAGTTCATCATATAATCATCATTATTGCCTTTCACTTGCACGACCGAATGGTGTGGATAATAATAATAGTGCACGTGCATTGGACTAAGCTGAAATCTGCAAGCATTCAATTCAAGAGAGAAGACAAGGTAATGTGGGCTCTTTGTTAGATCAACAATAATGCATATAAGAGCCACTCAACATTTTCATTATGGTCTTCTCCTCTCGACCCCCAAAGGAAAGAAAAGAAATAAAACTATTTACACGGGAAAGCTCCCAACAAGCAAAATAAGAACGAGAAATCTTTTTGGGTTTTCTTTTTGATCACTACTACTACAGGCATGGAAAGTAAACTAACTAAAAGCTACAACTATTTTTTTGTTTTTCTTAAGGTTTATCAAACACACAAGAAGAAAGCATAAAAAAGGGAAATAAACTAGCATGGCTATTACAATGAAAAAGTATGAGCACCGCCAACTAGCATGAGTGTGTGAAAAGGAATGTAGTGTCGGTGAGAAGTACGTACTCCCCCAAGCTTAGGCTTTTGGCCTAAGTTGGTCTATGGCCACGGCTGGCCTGGCGGATATCCAAAGTAATAGTTGGGGTACTGAGATGCAGCGGTAATTGCCTGATAAGTTGTAGCTTGGAGGCGAGCTGCCTCCGCCCTCCTCTCGTACTCGGTCGCCTCCTCCCTGGTTATAACATATCTCCCTTTTGCCTGAAAGTCAAAGAAAGTAGGAGCAGGGAGAGCGACATGATAGGTGCGTCGTCTGTCAAAGATTAGTCGGTACTGGAGGAACTGATCGTTCCTCTCAACAAACTGATGACGAACCATAGCATCATAATCTAAATAAGCAGGAGGCAACTCAATATCATATCCACGTAAGGGTATCTCAAGAAAATTAGCTAGACGGGTTGCATAAATTCCCCCAAAGAAATCTCCATTAATTATATTATTATGCAACCTACGTGCAACAATGGCCCCCAAGTTATATTGTCTATCTCCTAATACGACACTCTTGAGAACACTAAGATCAGGGACACACATGTGACATGCTTCATCCTTACCATTTATGCACCTACCTATGAAGAGAGAGAAATAATGTATAGCAGGAAAGTGAATGCTCCCTATGGTAGCTTGCATGATTTCCCTAGATTCCCCCGCAGTTATACTAGCAAGAAAGTCTCTATATTCATATTTGCGAGGTTCACTAACATTACCCCACTCTGGAAGTTTACAAGCAGTGTTAAAATCTTCTAAGTCCATGGTATAAGATTTATCATAAAGATCAAATAGGACAGTGTGAGAATTACGTGAATATGAAAATTTGAACCTTCTCAAAAGGAACCAATTAGGTGATAGTATTGAGGGCACTTATCTAGCATGAAGCCCTCGAGTTCAGCATTACGCACATATGCATCAAGTTCCTCCTTAATTCCTACTCGGGCCATGAAATCATCTAATGGCCATTCACAAGGCCGCACTTGAGCTTCTCTTGGTGGTTCCTCGTCCGCATCGCGTATTGCGGGCTTGGGTCGAAGAACCACCTTGGTATATTTTCCTAAACATATTTCTTCCTCTGAAAAATTTCTGAATTTTTTTAGTAACTTCAAAATAAAAGTGAGACAAACTCAACAAAATTGATAGCAACTACTCCCACAAGTGCCTAAAGACTATGTCATACATTAAAACTACTTTTGACCACATAAATTTGACATGCAAGCTCAAGAACAAGGTCACCTAAGCAGCAAAAATTTGCAATGAATAAAGCACTAGAACAAAAACTAATTGGACCATTGGAGGAGTCACATACCAAAGAACAATCCCCCAAAGCAGTTTTGTGAATGGAGCTTTGAGCTAGGAGATTGAAAATGGCAGCAAGATGAGCTAGAACTCGTGCTTGAGCTGATTAGTGATTTTTTGGGAGGAAGAAGGAGTGTGTGGTGGCTGTAATAAGTGGAGGAGACCCACGTGGGGTCCAGGAGGCAGGGGGCGTGCCCAGGGGGTGGGCGCGTCCTCCACCCTCGTGGGCACATGGCTGCTCCCTCTGCTGTGTTTTCAGTGCGAGGTATTCTCAAATATTCTAGAAAAATCATATTTAATTTTCAGGGCATTTGGAGAACTTTTATTTTCAGGGTATTTTTTATTGCACGGATAATTTAGAAAACAGACAGAAAATACTATTTTTGCTTTATTTAATATAAATAACAGAAAGTAAAAAGAGGGTACAAAGAGTTGTGTTTTCTAAATTCATCCATCTCATGCTCATCAAAAGGAATCCACTAACAAGGTTGATCAGGTCTTGTTAACAAACTCATTTCGAATAACATGAAACTAGAGAATTTTCGAATAATACTAGGTTACCTCAACGGGGATATGCATGTCCCCAACAATAAGAATATCATATTTCTTCTTGATAGTAGGAAGAGGAAATTCAAAACCTCCAATAGTGATTGTTGAAAATTTTCCAATAGAATTTATACTGTGGACTTGGGGTTGTTTCCTCGGAAACTGTACCTCAAATTTTCCAATAGAATTTATACTGTGGACCCCGCGGTAATTTTCGCACAGTAAATCCTCAAATATTCCCGAAAAAATCATATTAAATTGGCATGTCATTCTGTGGACTTTTATATTCGGGATATTTTTATATTGCACGGATAATCAGATAACAGATAGACAAATACTATTTTTACTTTATTTCTCATAAATAACAGAAAGTATAGAGAGGGTGCAGAAGTTTGTGCTTCTAGTTTCATCCATCTCGTGCTCATCAAAAAGAATCCACTAACAAGGTTGATCAAGTCTTGTTAACAAACTCATTCCGATAACCATGGAACCGGAGAAATTTCGAATAACACTAAGTTACCTCAACGGGGATATGCACATCCCCAATAATAAGTATATCATATTTCTTCTTGACAGTAGGAAGAGGAAATTCAAAACCTCCAATTATAATCGATGGAATTTTTCCAATGGAGTTGATACTATGAACTTGAGGTTGTTTCCTCGGAAAGTGTACCGTATGCTCATTACCATTAACATGAAAAGTGACATTGCCTTTGGTGCAATCAATAACAGCCCCTGCAGTATTCAAAAAGGGTCTTCCAAGAATAATAGACATACTATCGTCCTCAGGAATATCAAGAATAACAAAGTCCGTTAAAATAGTAACGTTTGCAACCACAACAGGCACATCCTCACAAATACCGACAGATATAGCAGTTGATTTATCAGCCATTTGTAAAGATATTTCAGTAGGTGTCAACTTATTCAAATCAAGTCTACAATATAAAGAGAGAGGCATAACACTAACACCAGCTCCAAGATCACATAAAGCAGTTTTAACATAGTTTCTTTTAATGGAGCATGGTATAGTTGGTACTCCTGGATCTCTAAGTTTCTTTGGTATTCCACCCTTAAAAGTATAATTAGCAAGCATGGTGGAAATTTCAGCTTTTGGTATCTTTCTCTTATTAGTAACAATTTCCTTCATATATTTAGCATAAGGATTCATTTTAAGCATATCAGTCAAACGCATACGCAAAAAGATAGGTCTAATCATTTCAGCAAAGCGCTCAAAATCCTCATCATCCTTTTTCTTGGATGGTTTAGGAGGAAAAGGCATGGGTTTCTGAACCCATGGTTCTCTTTCTTTACCGTGCTTCCTAGCAACAAAGTCTCTCTTATCATAACATTGATTCTTTGATTGTGGGTTATCAAGATCAACATCAGGTTCAATTTCTACATCATTATTATTGCTAGGTTGAGCATCAACATGAACATCATCATTAACGTTATCACTATGTTCATGTTCATTACCAGATTGTGTTTTAGTATCAGAAACAGAAATATCATTGGGATTCTCAGGTGTCTACAACAGGTTCACTAGAAGCATGCAAAGTCCTATCATTTTTCTTTTTCTTCCTCTTAGAAGGACTAGGTGCATCTACATTAGTTCTCTAAGAATCTTGCTCAATTCTCTTAGGGTGACCCTCGGGATACAAAGGTTCCTGAGTCACTTTACCTCCTCTAGTTGCAACTCTAACAGCAAAGTCATTATTCTTACTATTCAATTCATTGAGCAAATCATTATGAGCGTTAAGTACTTGTTCTACTTGAGTGGTGACAATAGAAGCATGTTTACTAATAAGTTTAAGTTCACCTTTAACACTAGCCATATAATCACTCAAGTGTTCAATCATACAAGCATAGTGTTTCAGTTGTCTACCAAAATAAGCATTAAAATCTTCTTGCTTAACCATAAATTTATCAAATTCATCTAAACATTGGCTAGCAAACTTAGCAGGAGGGATTTCAGCTTTATCATATCTATAGAGAGAATTTACCTTTGCTACGTATGTCGGGTTATCAAGACCAAGTATTTCTTCAACAGGCGTCAAATTAAGACCATGTATTTCTTCAATAGGAGGTAAATTCTTAACATCTTCAGCTTTAATACCTTTTTCTTTCATAGATTTCTTTGCCTCTTGCATATCTTCAGGACTGAGAAATAGAATACCCCTTTTCTTTGGAGTTGGCTTAGGAGTTGGTTCAGGAAGTGTCCAATTATTTTCATTAGTCAACATATTATTCAATAGCAATTCAGCTTGATCAACAGTTCCTTCCCTGAAACACAACCAGCACAACTATCCAGGTAATCTCTGGAAGCATCGGTTAGTCCATTATAAAAGATATCAAGTATTTCAGTTTTCTTGAGAGGATGATCAGGCCAAGCATTAAGTAATTGGAGAAGCCTCCCCCAAGCTTGTGGGAGACTCTCTTCTTCAATTTGCACAAAATTATATATTTCCCTTAAGGCAACTTATTTCTTATGAGCGGGGAAATATTTAGCAGAGAAGTAGTAAATCATATCCTGGGGACTGGGCACACAACCAGGATCAAGTGAATTAAACCATATCTTAGCATCACCCTTTAATGAGAACTGAAATAATTTAAGGATATAATAGTAGCAAATTTTCTCATCATTAATAAACAGGGTAGCTATATCATTTAATTTAGTAAGATGTACCACAACAGTTTCAGATTCATAGCCATAGAAAGGATCAGATTCAACCAAAGTAATTATATCAGGATCAACAGAGAAATCATAATCCTTATCAGTAATAAAGATAGGTGAAGTAGCATAAGCAAGATCATATTTCATTCTAGCATTCAGAGATTTTTCTTTCAGCTTAGCTAATAGTTTCTTAAGATCACTTCTCTCATTGCAGGAAAGAAAGTCTCTATCAGTTTCTTCATCCATAACATAACCCTCAGGAACAACAGGCAATTCATATCTAGGGGGAGAACCTTCATCATCACTTTCATCAATATTATCAGTTTCAATAATTTCATTCTCTCAAGCCCGAGCAAGTTGTTCATCAATAAATTCACCTAGTGGCATAGTAGTATCAATCATAGAAGTAGTTTCATCATAAGTATCATGCAAAGCAGAAGTGGCATCATCAATAACATGCGACATATCAGAATTAATAGCAGAAGCAGGTTTAGGTGTCGCAAGCTTACTCAAAACAGAAGGTGAATCAAGTGCGGAGCTAGATGGCAGTTCCTTACCTCCCCTCGTAGTTGAGGAATAAATCTTGGTTCTTGGATCTTTCAAGTTCTTCATGGTGATAAGCAGATATAAATCCCAAGTGACTCAAAGAATAGAGCTATGGTCCCCGGCAACGGCGCCAGAAAATAGTCTTGATAACCCACATGTATAGGGGATTGCAACAGTTTTCGAGGGTAGAGTATTCAACCCAAATTTACTGATTCGACACAAGGGGAGCCAAAGAATATTCTCAAGTATTAGCAGTTGAGTTGTCAATTCAACCACACCTGGAAACTTAATATCCGCAGCAAGGTATTTAGTAGCAAAGTAATATGATAGTAGTGGTAACGGTAGCAAAAGTAATATTTTTGGGTTTTGTAGTGATTGTAACAGTAGCAGCCGAAAAGTAAATAAGCGAAGAACAATATATGTAAAGCTCGTAGGCAATGGATCGGTGATGGAGAATTATGTTGGATGCGATCGATCATGTAACAGTCATAACATAGGGTGACACAGAACTAGCTCTAGTTCATCAATCTAATGTAGGCATGTATTCCGAATATAGTCATACGTGCTTATGGAAAAGAACTTGCATGACATCTTTTGTCCTACCCTCCCATGGCAGCGGGGTCCTATTGGAAACTAAGGGATATTAAGGCCTCCTTTTAATACAGTACCGGACCAAAGCATTAACACATAGTGAATACATGAACTCCTCAAACTACGGTCATCACCGGTAAGTATCCCGATTATTGTCACTTCGGGGTTAACGGATCATAACACATAATAGGTGACTATAGACTTGCAAGATAGGATCAAGAACTCCCATATATTGATGAAAACATAATAGGTTCATATCTGAAATCATGGCACTCGGGCCCTAGTGACAAGCATTAAGCATAGCAAAGTCATAGCAACATCAATCTCAGAACATAGTGGATACTAGGGATCAAACCCTAACAAAAATAACTCGATTACATGATAAATCTCATCCAACCCATCACTGTCCAGCAAGCCTACGATGGAATTACTCATGCACGGCGGTGAGCATCATGAAATTGGTGATGGAGGAAGGTTGATGATGACGATGGCGACGGATTCCCCTCTCCGGAGCCCCGAACGGACTCCAGATCAGCCCCCCCGAGAGAGTTTAGGGCTTGGCGGCGGCTCCATATCGTAAAACGCGATGAATCCTTCTCTCTAATTTTTTTTCTCCCCGAACACGAATATATGGAGTTGGAGTTGAGGTTGGTGGAGCGTCAGGGGGCCCAGGGGGGTAGGGCGCGCCCCCACCCTCGTGGACAGGGCGTGGGCCCCCTGACGTGGATCTTTCTTCTAGTATTTTTTATATATTCCAAAAATAATCTGCGTTGATTTTCAGGTCATTCTGAGAACTTTTATTTCTGCACAAAAATAACACCATGGCAATTCTGCTGAAAATAGCGTCAGTCTGGGTTAGTTCCATTCAAATCATGCAAGTTAGTGTCCAAAACAAGGGCAAAAGTGTTTGGAAAAGTAGATACGACAGAGATGTATCATCCATCTCGATCCTTTCAATTGGTATGAGAGCCTCGTGCTCTATTCTTGTGGCTTAACCGCCCTAGAGCGAGATGAACCTCGATGTGACTCCCCTTGTTGCAAATCCAAAGAGTATGGGCGCGGCTTCCACGGAAGCCAAGTCCTTCACTTCAGAGGATCTGGAACAAGCTCTTGCTAATCAAAAGGAGGAGCATGATGCTTCTCATGAGGCCTTGGTACAAATGAGGATAGCCTCACTAACCACGATGCTTGCACCACTTTCTGGTGGTGCGACCTTGAGGCCAGCTGTGCCTACTCCTTCACTTGGCCAACAACCTCCTAGTAATGAACACTCCATTGTTCCTTGGCTTTATGCAAGACCTTAAATAGAGAAACCTAAGTATAACCCTCAAGGCAAACCTCCTTTACTTGATGACACTACCGATTTTGCTTTGTGGAGAGTTTCTATGCAGGATCATGTTCGATATGGAAATGATGAGATGTTGGAGATCTTGGAGTATGGCTACCAATCTGTTGACCCAAAGAATCTTACTCCAATAGAAGTATATGACAAGAATCTCAACGACACAACAACCATGTGCATAAGAAGAGGTATGACTGACAAGCAAAGGAGACCATACATACATATCACAAGTGCCAAGGAATTATGGGATAGCATTGTGAGGACCAAGACCGGTACCTTGATAAGTCTCCAACGTATCTATAATTTTTATGTATTCTTGCCATGTTTATAATATTTTTACATGGTTTTGGTATGATTTGGTTAGAACTAACCGGGACTGACGTTGTTTTCAGCGGAACTACCATGGTGTTGTTTTTGTGCAGAAATAAAAGTTCTCGGAATGCGCTGAAAATCAACGGAGATTTTTTCTGGAAAATATAAAAAATACTGGAACGAAGAGTTACCGGAGGGGAGTCCCATGAGCCCCACGAGGGTCGAGGGCGTGCCCACCCCCCTAGGGCGCGCCCATGTGCCTCGTTGACTTCCCGTGGGGCCCCTGGCTTGTTCTCAACGCCAACCTCTCCTATAAATCCCCAAACCTCCAGAAAATAACCTAGATCGGGTGTTCCGCCGACGCAAGCCTCTGTAGCCACCAAAAACCAATCGGGACCCTGTTCCGACACCCTGCCGGAGGGGGGAATCATCACTGGTGGCCATCTTCATCATCTCGGCGCTCTCCATGACGAGGAGGGAGCAGTTCACCCTCGGAGCTGAGGGTATGTACCAGTAGCTATGTGTTTGGTCTCTCTCTCTCTCTCTCTCTCTCGTGTTCTTGATATGCCACGATCTTGATGTACCACGAGCTTTGCTATTATAGTTGGATCTTATGATGTTTCTCCCCCTCTATCTCCTTGTGATGAATTGAGTTTTCCCTTTGAAGTTATCTTATCGGATTGAGTCTTTAAGGATTTGAGAACACTTGATGTATGTCTTGCGTGTGCTTATCTGTGGTGACAATGGGATATTCACGTGATCCACTTGATGTATGTTTTGGTGATCAACTTGCGAATTCTGTGACCTTGTGAACTTGTGCATAGGGGTTGGCACACATTTTTTTCTTGACTCTTCGGTAGAAACTTTGGGGCACTCTTTGAAGTTCTTTGTGTTGGTTGAATAGATGAATCTGAGATTGTGTGATGTATATCATATAATCATACCCGCGGATACTTGAGGTGACATTGGAGTATCTAGGTGACATTAGGGTTTTGGTTGATTTGTGTCTTAAGGTGTTATTTTACTATGAACTCTAGGGTTGTTTGTGACACTTATAGGAATAGCCCAATGGATTGATCGGAAAGAATAACTTTGAGGTGGTTTCGTACCCTACAATAATCTCTTCGTTTGTTCTCCGCTATTAGTGACTTTGGAGTGACTCTTTGTTGCATGTTGAGGGGTAGTTATACGATCTAATTATGTTATCCTTGTTGAGAAAACTTGCACTAGTGAAAGTATGAACCCTAAGCCTTGTTTCAACGCATTGCATTACCGTTTTCGCTCACTTTTATCATTAGTTACCTTGCTTTTTATATTTTCAGATTACAAAAACCTATATCTACCATCCATATTGCACTTGTATCACCATCTCTTCGCCGAACTAGTGCACTTATACAATTTACCATTGTATTGGGTGTGTTTGGGACACAAGAGACTCTTTGTTTTTTGGTTGCAGGGTTGTTTGAGAGAGACCATCTTCATCCTACGCCTCTCACGGATTGATAAACCTTAGGTCATCCACTTGAGGGAAATTTGCTACTGTCCTACAAACCTCTGCACTTGGAGGCCCAACAACGTCTACAAGAAGAAGGTTGTGTAGTAGACATCATACCTCCACTCCCTGACTTTCTCAATATGAAATTGCCAAGGGTCAATTGCAAAACTTTTGTATGGAGAAAGGTGAATCTCCCAAGCAACTACTTGAACTTCTCATGACTCTCACCGCCGACGTTGAGTCATGTGAATGTGACAAGACTCAAGATGGATTCAACTTGACTAAGCGATTTCTCGTGGATAAGTTGCTTCATGCTCTTGCTCCATATCATCACCAAATGGCGTGGGACATAAGACAACATCATGGATTCAAGGAAATGACTCCAGATGACATCATATCCACTTTCCAACTATTTGAAGAGTCAAAGGCAAATGCCACAAAACATCTTGCCATGCATGGTACCTCAACATCAAATATCAATCTAGCATTGAAGGCCAAGCATGTATGTGAAGAAGAGCAAAGTGAAGAAGCAGACGATGATGATGATGAGGAGGATGGTGATGAGATTGACTCGGATAAGAGCCCGTCATATGAAGACATTGCTCTCTTTGTCGAGAATTTTAGCGCGGGAAAATTCAAGGGAAGATTCTAGAAGAAGAAAGTGAGAAAATGCTACAACTGTGAAGAAACCAACCACTTCTCCAACGAGTGCCCTTATGATAATAGAGAAGATAAACCAAGGTTTCCCAAGACCTTTCCCAAGAAGAAGTTGCCAAATCCTTTGAACTCCAAGATCAAGAAGAGAGATGAGAAAGCAATGGTTGCTCATGAAGAATCCGATTCGGATGATGTTAGTGGTGTTGCCGGAGTTGCTCAAGATTCTCAAAACACTTTGAGGATAGTCAACAAGAGTGGTGATGTTGTCACCTACAACTATATGAAAGACTACAAGGGCAACACTCACAAGTGCCTAATGGCAAAGGTCGTGGTAGAAGATGGAGAGGACCAAAGTTCTCCTGACAAGGTCAAGGTAACCCCACGATCAAACCCTCCTCTTTTCACTCCTTCTACTCCTAGTGATGAGTATCTTGATGCAGATGATAGTTATGAGGATGATGATATAGATGATCCTATGCTTGCTAAACTAAATAAGTTCATGTGCTCCCTCAAAGGAAAGAAGCTCACTATGTTTCGTGTGCTTATGGAGATGGTGAGTAAGCACACCATCACCATTAAGGAACTCGAAACCCTCATCATCGAGGAAAAGGAAAAAATATGAAATCCTTGAGTGGAAATTCCAATATGAGGAAGCACGAAATGATGAACTATGCTAGAAAATTGGTGCAAACATTGATGTTTATGCTAAAGAACTTGCCTTCTTGAAAAAGGCTAAGGACTCTTGCGAGGAGTTGATGAATGATAAAAGTAAGCTTGTGAAGTCTCATGCTTCTCTCTCTAAGGATTGTGAGCTTCTATCCGTGTCCCTCGAGACTAAGGAAGAAGAGCTCACTCTTCTTACAAAGAGTTTTGAGACGCTCAAGCTTACTTATCCTTGAGCGGAAAGTCCAATATGAGGAAGCACGAAATGATGAACTATACTTGAAAATTGGTGCAAACATTGATGTTCATACTAAAGATCTTGCCTCCTTGAAAAAGGCTAATGACACTTGCGAAGAGTTGATGAATGATAAAAGTAAACTTGTGTAGTCTCATGCTTCTCTCTCTCAGGATTGTGAGCTCCTATCCGTGTCCCTCAAGACTAAGGAAGAAGAGCTCACCCTTCTTACAAAGAGTTTTGAGACGCTCAAGCTTACTTATCTTGAAACTCTAGCCAAGGCTTACTCTTCTCCTATTATCAATGTTGATACTTGTACTACTAACTCTAGTAGTGATCTAGCATCTATTCTTGAGGAGAATCGCTTTCTCAAGGCTCAAATCGAGAAAGGTCTCATGACATGTGCTCAAGGACAAAAGAACCTTAATGAGGTATTGAGCCAACACAATGAGGTGTTTGCCAAAGAGGGGCTTGGGTTTGACCCAAGCATGAGCAAGAAGAAGATGTCTTCTCAAAAGTGCACCACTCCTCTAAAAGAAACATTTGTACGAGAAGGGCACAAGGAGAAAGGTAAGGTTGTTAGTGGGAAGGCCACAAGGGGCATGCCCACTCTCAACAAGCCAAAAGAGTTCATGCCTCCATCCTATGTACTTCGTAAGACTAAGGATGGAGAAGTTTATGCAAAATTTGCTGGTCCTCGAAATGCATTCCGATTCTATGCTATTTGGGTTCCTAAGACCCTTATGACTAACTTGAGAGGTCCCATTGCAAAATGGGTGCCTCTAACCAAGTCATAATTGTGTGTAGGTTGCCTTCTCCGGTGGAGTAAAATGGGTGATTGATAGTGGATGTACCAATCATATGACCAGAGATAGCAAATTGCTCTACGATTTCATGGAAGCTATTCAACCATTTATGAGCATTATGTTTGGTGGAGGATCAAAAGGACATGTACTCGGGTTGGGCAAGGTAGCTATCACAAATGACATGTCTCTAGCAAATGTCAAGCTTGTTCAATCCCTTAAATATCATTTGCTTTCTATTCGTCAATTGGCTTTTGTTGGTTATGATACACTCTTTGGACTAATGGATGTGAAAGTATTTAAGAGAGATACTCTCAAAGTGGCCTTTGTTGGAGAGTTGGATGGCAACCTTTACACGGTTTATTTCTCGAAAGAGAGCACATTCCATGAAACTTGTCTAATGGCCAAAGCCGACAAGGGCTATGGCATCGCCAGCTAGCCCATGTTGGCATGAGAAATCTTCAAGATCTCTTAAAGGGTAATCACATCCTTGGACTAACCAGTGTCTCTTTTGAGAAAGATCGTGTGTGTAGTGCATGCATAGCCGGGAAGCAACATCAATCAAAGCACCCACCCAAGAATATTGTGTCTACTTCAAGGCCTTTGGAGCTCCTTCATGTGGATCTCTTTGGGCCTCCTTCATGGGATAGTCTTGGTGGGAAAAAGTATGGGCTTGTCATTGTTGATGATTACTCAAGATATACATGGGTGTTCTTCCTCAAGTCCAAGGATGAGATGAAGATCACCTTCATTGATTTTGCCAAGCAAGCACAAGGCAAGTTTGAAAAAGAAATCTTGGCAATAAGAAGTGATAATGGCTCTGAGTTCAAGAACTACATCTTGGAAGAATTTCTTAGTGATGAAGGGATTGAGCATCAATATTCAGCTCCATACACTCCTCAACAAAATGGTGTAGCAGAAAGGAAGAACCGCGCACTTGTGGAGATGGCAAGGTCCATGTTGGATGAATACAAGTCGCCACATAGTTATTGGGCCGAGGCTGTCAACACCGCATGCCATGCGTCAAACCGGCTCTTCCTCCGCACTATATTTGAAAAGACTCCATATGAGCTCCTGATGACCCACAAGTATAGGGGATCTATCGTAGTCCTTTCAATAAGTAAGAGTGTCAAACACAACAAGGAGCAGAAGGAAATGATAAGCGATTTTCAGCAAGGTATTCTCTGCAAGCACTGAAATTATTGGTAATAGATAGTTTTGTGATAAGGTAATTGGTAACGAATAACAAGTAACAAGTGTAAATAAAGTGCAGCAAGATGGCCCAATCCTTTTTGTAGCAAAGGACAAGCCTGGACAATTTCTTATATAGAGAAAAGCGCTCCCGAGGACACATGGGAATTATCAGCAAGCTAGTTTTCATCACGTTCGTATGATTCACGTTCGGTACTTTGATAATTTGATATGTGGGTGGACCGGTGCTTGGGTGTTGTCCTTACTTGGACAAGCATCCCACTTCTGATTAACCCCCATTGCAAGCATCCGCAACTACAACAGAAGTATTAAGGTAAACCTAACCATAGCATGAAACATATGGATCCAAATCAGCCCCTTACGAAGCAACGCATGAACTAGGGTTTAAGCTTCTGTCACTCTAGCAACCCATCATCTACTTATTACTTCCCAATGCCTCCCTCTAGTCCCAAACAATGGTGAAGTGTCATGTACTCGACGTTCACATGATACCACTAGAGGGATGACAACATACATCTCATCAAAATATCGAACGAATACCAAATTCACATGACTACTAATAGCAAGACTTCTCCCATGTCCTCGGGAACAAACGTAACTACTCACAAAGCATATTCATGTTCATAATCAGAGGGGTATTAATATGCATACTGGATCTTAACATATGATCTTCCACCAAGTAAACCAACTAGCATCAACTACAAGGAGTAATCAACACTACTAGCAACCCACAGGTACCAATCTGAGGTTTGGATACAAAGATTGGATACAAGAGATGAACTAGGGTTTAAGATGAGATGGTGCTGGTGAAGATGTTGATGGAGATTGACCCCCTCCCAATGAGAGGATCGCTGGTGATGGCGATGGTGATGATTTCCCCCTCCCGGAGGGAAGTTTCCCCGGCAGGACAACTCCGCCGGAGCCCTAGATTGGTTCCGCCAAGGTTCCGCCTCGTGGCGGCGGAGTTTCGTCCCGTAAGCTTTCTTATGATTTTTTTTTCTCAGATGAAAGACCTCATATAGCACAAG
Organism: Triticum aestivum; assembly: GCF_018294505.1. Lineage (NCBI taxonomy): Eukaryota > Viridiplantae > Streptophyta > Magnoliopsida > Poales > Poaceae > Triticum > Triticum aestivum. The sequence goes on along the minus strand of NC_057812.1, from coordinate 441,190,512 downwards.
ATGGGCATCGGAGTGCCACCAGGGGGCCCACGAGGCAGGGAGCGTGCCCAGGGGGTAGGGCCCGCCCCCCACCCTCGTGGCTGGTGGGTGGCCCCCCTCTGGTACTTCTTGCGCTCAGCATTTTTTATATATTCTGGAAATAACTTCCGTGAAGTTTCAGGACTTTTGGAGCTGTGCAAAATAGGTCTCTAATATTTGCTCCTTTTCCATCCCAGAATCCCAGCTGCCAGCATTCTCCCTCTTCATGTAAACCTTGTAAAATATGAGAGAATAGGCATAAGTATTGTGACATAATGTGTAATAACAGCCCATAATGCAATAAATATCGATATAAAAGCATGATGCAAGATGGACATATCAACTCCCCCAAGCTTAGACCTAGCTTGTCCTCAAGCGAAAGCCGAAATCGAAAAATATGTCCACATGTTTAGAGATAGAGGTGTCGATAAATATAACATACGGACATGAGGGCATCATGATCATTCTTAGAACAACACACACACATATATATATAGTCATATGATCTCTTATGCTAAAGTAACAATTCAATCACAATTTCAAGTATGAATCATAAACTTCATTGAAAACTAACAAACTCTAAACTTAGTCATTGAGGCAATTGCAATTTATCATAACATAGGAAAGAGTCAATATAAGAGCTTTTCAGCAAGTCCACATACTCAACTATCATTTATTATTTCACAATTGCTAACACTCACGCAATATTTATGGGTATGGAGTTTTAATCGGACACAGAGAAATATAGGGGCTTATAGTTTTGCCTCCCAACGTTTTACCTCAAGGGTAATGTCAACAATAATAGCTCATGCAGACTCACATCCAATTAGCTATATGTATCTGGATCTTTCCAACACAATGTGCTTGCCAAAGGATAAAATGTAAAAAAAGGAAAGGTGAAGATCACCATGACTCTTATATAAGGTAGAAGATAAAAGTAAAATATAGGCCCTTCGCAGAGGGAAGCAGAGGTTGTCATGCGCTTTTATGGTTGGATGCACAAAATCTTAATGCAAAAGAACATCACTTTATATTGCCACTTGCGATATGGACCTTTATTATGCCGTTCGTCACTTTTATTTCTTCCGCATCACAAGATCGTATAAAGCTTATTTTCTCCACATTAATAAGTCATACATATTTAGAGAGCAATTTTTATTGCTTGCACTGATGACAACTTACTTGAAGGATCTTACTCAATCCATAGGTAGATATGATGGACTCTCATGGCAAAACTGGGTTTAGGGATATTTGGAAGCACAAGTAGTATCTCTACTTGGTGCAAAGAGATTGGCTAGCAAGAGAGGGAAAGGCAAGCTCAACATGTTGGATGATCCATGACAATATAATTTATCTCATATGAAAGAAAACATAACCCATTACGTTGTCTTCCTTGTCCAACGTCAACTCTTTAGCATGTCATACTTTAATGAGTGCTCACAATCATAAAAGATGTCCAAGATCGTATATTTATATGTGAACCTCTCTTTCTTTATTACTTCCTATTAATTGCAACGATGACCAAAACTATGTTTGTCAACTCTCAACAACTTTTATTCATCATACTCTTTATATGTTAGCTCATTACTCTCCATAAGATCCATATGATCTCTTTATTTCTTTTTATTCTTTCTCTTTTATTTTATTCCCTCAAGATCATAGCAAAATAATCAAGCCCTTGACTCAACACTAGTCTTTATTATATATAGCTCGCGGACTCGATTACATAAGAAGATCATAAAGCAAAACTCACAATTAGATCATACAAAAACTTTATTCTACTGGATCAAGATATTATCAAAAGGATCAAACTAAGAAAAACGGTAAAGATAAAGATGATGGTGATACGATACCGGGGCACTCCCCCAAGCTTGGCAGTTGCCAAGGGGAGTGCCCATACCAGATACTCAGTTCTTCTTTGTTGGTGAAGAAGGTGGAGTTGTTGATGATGTAGGCTTGTCGTCCCTATTCCAAGGTATAGGCACACCATCATAGAAGGATGATCGAGTCTCCTGAATCCTCAAATCTGCAGCCAAACTCATCCTCTTGAATCTATATTCATACTCACAGTTTTGATTTTGCAGGTCATAGATCTGGGCTTGGAGGTGCTCGATTTTCTCATGAAGCTTGAAGATGGCCTCCCCAATGTCCTTGACGTCCAGCTTGTGTTTGTTGGTGAACTCCGTGATCATAATGTGATTGGAGTTGAGTCCACTCTCCACCATCTCCTAACACTTCAAAACTTGTTGCTCCAATGCCTCAAGCCTTGCCTCCGTGCTTTCGGTCCTCCTTGGTCCCTCAACATCGCGGATGTGCAACAATCCCTCACGCATCTCAATGGTTTGAGGGTGTTGCAGCACCTCCGTGAGGAAGGGGTTTATGACCTTTTCGAAGAACCTGTCCTTGGGGGCACTTGAAGACGACATGATGACCTAGATCTGTCAGAAAAACAGCTCAAAACAAAGACAAGAGATATTTGCGTGATACGGTGGTCAAAACCTTCGGGAGATTATATAATGAATTTTTACCGACCAAAAGAAGTGTCATGCAAGAAAGCGGAGTCCGGAAAGCGCACGAGGTGCCCCGAGGCAGGGGGCACGCCCAGGGGGGTAGGGCGCACCCTCCACCCTCGTGGAAGCCTCGTGTCCTTTCCGGACTGCTTCTTATTTTCCTATTTTCTTAAATATTCCAAAACGAAGAAATATTGCCATTAGAACTGTTTTGGAGTCGGTTTACTTACCGTACCACGTACCTATTCCTTTTTGGGGTCTGAAACATTCTCGAAAGTGTCCCTTATGTATTCCTCCGGGGTTACGGTTTCAATAATATTAGTTTCAATGTTTATGGGATTACCTGAGATATAATGTTTGATTCTTTGACTGTTTACCACCCTCGGATTTGTGCCTTCAAAGTTGCTGATTTTTATGGCACCGGAACGATAGACCTCCTCGATAACGTAAGGACCTTCCCATTTAGAGAGAAGTTTGCCTGCAAAAAATCTTAAACGAGAGTTGTATAGCAATACATAATCACCTACATTGAACTCACGCTTTTGTATCCTTTTATCCTACCATCTTTTAACTTTTTCTTTAAACAGCTTGGCATTTTCATAAGCTTGGGCCTGGGTTCTCCATTCATCAAGTGAGCTAATGTCAAAAAGCCTCTTCTCACCAGCAAGTTTGAAGTCATAGTTGAGCTCTTTCATAGCCCAATATGCCTTATGTTCTAATTCAAGAGGTAAGTGACATGCTTTACCATAAACCATTTTATACGGAGACATACCCATAGGATTTTTATATGCAGTTCTATAGGCCCATAATGCATCATCAAGTTTCTTGGACCAATTCTTTCTAGATTTATTAACAGTCTTTTGCAAAATTAATTTGAGCTCTCTGTTACTCAATTCTACTTGACCACTAGACTGTGGGTGATATGGAGATGCAATTCTATGATTAACATCATACTTAGCAAGCATTTTAAGAAAAGCACCACGAATAAAATGTGAACCACCATCAGTCATTAAATATCTAGGGACTCCAAACCTCGGAAAAATAACTTCTTTAAGCATCTTGTTATGATCAACACTACTAGTTGGAATAGCTTCTACCCACTTAGTAACGTAATCAACAGCAACTAAAATATGTGTATACCCATTAGAGGAAGGAAATGGTCCCATATAATCAAAGCCCCAAACATCAAATGGTTCGTAACAAGTGAATAATTCATAGGAATTTCTTGACGTCTACTAATATTACCAATTCTTTGACATTGATCACAAGACAAGACAAACTTACGGGCATCCTTGAAGAGAGTAGGCCAATAAAAACCGGATTGCAATAGCTTATGTGTAGTTCTATCTCCAGCATGGTGTCCTCCATAAGCCTCGGAGTGACACTTGCGTAGGATTTGTTCCTGTTCATGCTCAGGTACACAACGTCTAATAATACCATCTACTCCTTCTTTATAAAGATGTGGGTCATCCCAAAAGTAATGTCTCAAATCATAGAAGAACTTTTTCTTTTGTTGGTATTTGAAACTAGGTGGTATAAATTTAGCAACAATATAATTAGCATAATCAGCATACCATGGAGCAGTTCGAGAAGCATTTATGACATTAAATTGTTCATTAGGAAAGCTATCATCAATAGGTAGTGGGTCATCAAGAACATTCTCTAACCTAGACAAGTTGTCTGCAACGGGGTTCTCAGCTCCCTTTCTATCAATAATATGCAAATCAAATTCTTGTAGCAAGAGAACCCATCTAATAAGTCTAGGTTTAGCATCTTTCTTTTCCATAAGGTATTTAATAGCAGCATGATCAGTGTGAATAGTTACTTTAGAATCAACAATATAAGGTCTGAACTTATCACAAGCAAATACAACTGCTAAGAATTCCTTTTTAGTAGTAGCATAATTTCTTTGGGCACCGTCTAGGGTTTTACTAGCATATTTGATAACATTTAATTTCTTATCAACTCTTTGTCCTAAAACAGCACCTACAGCATAATCGCTAGCATCACACATAATTTCAAAGGGTAGATTCCAATCAGGTGGCTGAACAATAGGTGCAGAAATTAATGTGTTCTTAAGTATTTCAAATGCTTCTACACAATCATCATCAAAGACAAAAGGAATATATTTTTGTAATAGATTAGTCAGAGGCCGAGAAATTTTTGAGAAGTCCTTAATGAACCTCCTATAAAAACCAGCATGACCAAGGAAACTTCTTATACCTTTGATGTCCTTGGGACACGACATCTTTTCAATAGCATCAACTTTAGCTTTATCCACTTCAATGCCTCTTTCAGAAATTTTATGCCCCAAGACAATACCTTCATTAACCATAAAGTGGCACTTCTCCCAGTTCAAGACAAGATTAGTTTCTTCACATCTCTACAAAACTCGATCAAGGTTGGTCAAACAATCCTCAAAGGAGGATCCATAAACTGAGAAATCATCCATGAAAACCTCACAAATCATTTCACAAAAGTCGGAGAATATAGCCATCATGCATCTTTAAAAGGTAGCAGGTGCATTACATAAACCAAAAGGCATATGTCTATAAGCAAAAGTACCAAAAGGGCAAGTAAAAGTGGTCTTTGCTTGATCATTAGCTCACATAAGTATTTGAGAGAAGCCAGAGTAACCATCTAGAAAGCAAAAATGTGTATGTTTAGATAATCTTTCTAGCATTTGATCAATAAAAGGCAAAGGGTAATGATCCTTTTTAGTAGCTTTATTTAATTTGCGGAAATCAATTACCATCCTATAACCTGTAATAATTCTTTGTGGGATCAATTCATCTTTATCATTAGGAACAATAGTAATACCTCCCTTCTTAGGGACACAATGGACAGGACTTACCCACTGACTATCAGCAACGGGATAAATTATACCTGCCTCAAGGAGATTTAATATGTCCTTTCTTACCACTTCTTCATCTTAGGATTCAGCCGTCGTTGGTGATCAATAACTGGTTTGGCATCTTTCTCCAAATTTATTTTGTGTTGACATAGAGTGGGACTAATGCCCTTAAGATCATCAAGAGTATATCCAATAGCAGCATGGTGCTTCTTCAGATTTTCAATAATTTCTCTTCCTCCTTCTCTGAAAGGTTAGCACTAATAATAACAGGATATATCTTCTTTTTCATCAAGATAAGCATATTTAAGAGTATCAGGTAATGGTTCAAGCTCAAACACGGGATCACCCTTGGGTGGAGGATGACCCCCTAGGATTTCAATAGGCAAGTTGTGTTTCAGAATAGGTCCCTGTTTAAAGAATACTTCATCTATTTCCCTTCTTTCATTCATAAACATATCATTTTCATGGTCTAGCAAATATTGTTCTAAAGGATCAGTAGGAGGCCCGGCAATAGAAGCAAGACCAATAATTTCATCTTTACTAGGAAATTCCTCATCACGGGGTTGTCTACAAAATTTAGAGAAGTTAAACTCATGAGACATATCACCCAAACCAATAGTAACAACATCCTTTTCGCAATCTATCCTAGCATTAACAGTATTTAAGAAGGGTCTACCAAATATAATGGGACAAAAGCTATCTTGTGGGGAACCAAGAACAAGAAAATCAGCAGGATATTTAACCTTCCCACACAAGACTTCAACATCTCTAACAATCCAATTGGTGAAATAGTATCTCTATTGGCAAGATTAATTGTAACATCTATATCTTCTATCTCAGCAGGTGCAATATCATGCATAATTTCTTTGTATAAGGAAATAGGTATTGCACTAGCACTAGCACCCATATCACACAAGCCATGATAACAATGATCTCCTATTTTAACGGAAATAACAAGCATGCCTACCACAGGTCTATGTTTATCTTTAGCACCAGGTTTAGCAATTCTAGCAGTCTCATCACAAAAGTAAATAACATGCCCATCAATATTATCAGCCAAGAGATCTTTAACAATAGCAATATTATGTTCAACTTTAACTTGCTCAGGGGGTGCATAAGTTCTAATATTACTTTTCTGAACCATAGTTGAAGCTTTAGCATGATCCTTTATTCTAACAGGAAAAGGTGGTTTCTCAACATAAGCAGTAGGAACAATAGGATCATTATAAGTGATAGTCTTTTCTTCAACTTTAATAGGTTCAACTACTTTTACTTATATGGGAGGATGATATTTAAACCACTTCTCCTTAGGGAGATCAACATGAGTAGCAAAGGATTCACAGAAAGAAGCTACTATCTCAGAGTCAAGTCATATTTAGTGCTAAATTTATGGAAAACATCGGTATCCATAAAAGATTTAACACAATCAAACTTAGGTGTTATACCTGACTCCTTACCTTCTTCGAGATCCCAATCTTCAGAGTTGCGTTTAATTCTCTCCAATAAATTCCATTTGAATTCAATAGTCTTCATCATAAAGGAACCAGTACAAGAAGTATCGAGCATGGAGCGATTGTTGTTAGAAAGCCGAGCATAAAAGTTTTGAATAATCATTTCTCTTGAGAGCTCATGATTGGGGCATGAATATAACATTGACTTAAGCCTCTCCCAAGGTTGAGAGATGCTTTCTCCTTCGCGAGGCCAAAAATTATATATATAAAATTACGATCACGATGAACAAGATGCATAGGATAAAACTTCTGGTGAAATTCCAATTTCAATCATTTATAGTCCCATGATCCCATATCATCACATAGCATATACCATGTCAATGCATCTCCCTTCAAAGATAAAGGGAATACTTTCTTCTTGATAACATCATCGGGCATACCTGCAAGCTTAAATAATCCACAAACTTCATCCACATAGATTAAGTGCAAATCGGGATGCAATGTTCCATCTCCGGCAAAAGGATTAGCTAGCAGTTTCTCTATCATACCCGAAGGAATTTCAAAGTAAACATTTTCAGTAGGTTTAGTAGGTTGATGGGTAACTAATTGTGGTTCCGGACGAGGTGAAGATACCCCGAACAAACCCCTCAAAGAATTACTTTCCATAGTAACAAGTGACAGTAAATTTCAGCACACTATATAAATTTTTCCTTACCAAATTCCACCTACCAAAGGCGCTTTACTCCTCGGCAACGGCGCCAGAAAAGAGTCTTGAAGACCCACAAGTATAGGGTATCTATCGTAGTCCTTTTGATAAGTAAGAGTGTCGACCCCAACGAGGAGCAGAAGGAAATGATAAGTGGTTTTCAGTAAGGTATTCTCTGCAAGCACTAAAATTATCGGTAACAGATAGTTTTGTGATAAGGTAATTGGTAACAAGTAACAAGTAACAAGTGTAAATAAAGTGCAGCAAGATGGTCCAATCCTTTTTGTAGCAAAGGACAAGCCTGGACAATTTCTTATATAGAGAAAAGCGCTCCCGAGGACACATGGGAATTATCGTCAAGCTAGTTTTCATCACGTTCATATGATTCGCGTTTGGTACTTTGATAATTTGATATGTGGGTGGACAGGTGCTTGGGTGTTGTCCTTACTTGGACAAGCATCCCACTTATGATTAACCCCCATTGCAAGCATTCGCAACTATAACATAAGTATTAAGGTAAACCTAACCATAGCATGAAACATATGGATCCAAATCAGCCCCTTACGAAGCAACACATAAACTAGGGTTTAAGCTTCTGTCACTCTAGCAACCCATCATCTACTTATTACTTCCTAATTCCTCCCTCTAGGCCCAAAAAATGGTGAAGTGTCATGTAGTCGACGTTCACATGACACCACTAGAGGGATGACAACATACATCTCATCAAAATATTGAACGAATACCAAATTCACATGACTACAAATAGCAAGACTTCTCCCATGTCCTCAGGAACAAACGTAACTACTCACAAAGCATATTCATGTTCATAATCAGAGGGGTATTAATATGCATAATGGATCTGAACATATGATCTTCCACCAAGTAAACCAACTAGCATCAACTACAAGGAGTAATCAACACTACTAGCAACCCACAGGTACCAATATGAGGTTTGGATACAAAGATTGGATACAAGAAATGAACTAGGGTTTGAGATGAGATGGTGCTGGTGAAGATGTTGGTGGATATTGACCCCCTCCCGATGAGAGGATCGCTGGTGATGACGATGGTGATGATTTCCCCCTCCCGAAGGGAAGTTTCCCCGGCAGAACAGCTCCGCCGGAGCCCTAGATTGGTTCCGCCAAGGTTCCGCCTCGTGGCAGCGAAGTTTCGTCCCGTAAGCTTGCTTATGATTTTTTCTCAGACGAAAGACCTCATATAGGAGAAGATGGGCATCGAAGGGCCACTAGGGGGCCCACGAGGCAGGGGGCGCGCCTAGGGGGGTAGGGCGCACCCCCACCCCGTGGCTAGTGGGTGGCCCCCCTCTGGTACTTATTGCGCTCAGTATTTTTTATATATTCTGGAAATAACTTCCGTGAAGTTTCAGGACTTTTGGAGCTGTGCAGAATAGGTCTCTAGTATTTGCTCCTTTTCCAGCCCAGAATCCCAGCTGCCGGCATTCTCCCTCTTCATGTAAACCTTGTAAAATAAGAGAGAATAGGCATAAGTATTGTGACATAATGTGTAATAACAGCCCATAATGCAATAAATATCGATATAAAAGCATGATCAATATGGACGTATCAGCTCCTAACTGGGAACAAGCCGAATGTCAAGTACTTTCGTATATTTGGGTGCAAATGTTTCATCCTCAACAAAAGAGAACAGTTAGGAAAATTTCAATCCTTCACCGTTGAGGGCATATTTGTTGGCTATGGATCAAACTCTCACGCCTATAGAGTCTACAACAAATCCAATGGATGTGTTGTAGAAACTTGTGACGTGGTGTTTGATGTATTTAATGGCTCCCATGGGGAGCAACTTGATCTAAGTGATGTAGGTGAAGAAGATTCTTATCAAGATATTTTGACCATGGGTGTTGGTGCACTCCTTCCAATGGAACAAGAACCTCATGATGATGAAGAAGAAGATGGAAGCTTCACACATCATCAAACTACTCCAACACCCATACCACCTCAATCTCCAATTGCTCAACCAATGCCCTTAGACCAAGTACAAGAAGATGATCATGTCCCTCGTCATGATAGTCTTCAAGAACAAGATCATCATCAAGGGCAAGAACAAGAAAGTGCAATCATTGATGATGAACCTCAACAAATGTAAGATGAAGAAGAAGATCTTCCACCACACATAAATGATCCATATGTTGAGGATGCGGATGATGGACATGAAGTTGAACCTCGCGAAAATCTAACCTCCATCATGCCTCGAGTGGCCGGTCGTGTTGATGTTGACAAAATTCTCAATGGCATTTCAGAAGGTAGAGTCACTCGTAAACATTTGACAAACTTTTGTGCTCACTTCTCGTTTGTGTCTAGTGTTGAGCCTCTCAAGGTACAAGATGCATTGATGGACAATGATTGGCTCGTTGCTATGCAAGAAGAGTTGAACAGTTTTGAACGCAACCAAGTGTGGTCTTTAGTTGAGAGACCAACTATGGAGCACAATGTCATTGGAACAAGATGGATTTTCAAGAACAAGCAAGATGAGAATGGTGTAATCATCCATAACAAGGCAAGGTTAGTGGCACAAGGGTACTCGCAAGTTGAAGGTTTGGACTTTGGTGAGACCTTTGCTCCCGTTGCCTGTCTTGAATCTATTCGCATCTTACTTGCTTATGCTGCTTTCAATGGTTTTACATTACATCAAATGGATGTGAAGAGTGCTTTCCTTAACGGTCCTCTACAAGAAGAAGTATATGTATCACAACCACCTGGGTTCGTTGATCCCGATCACAAAGACTATGTGTATAAACTTCATAAGGCTTTGTATGGCCACAAACAAGCACCTCGTGCTTGGTATGATCATCTTAAGAAGTTTTTACTCAATGATGGTTTTGTGAGAGGGGTGATCGATCCCACTTTTTTTACTAAGAGGGACAAAGGTGATTTGATCTTATGCCAAATCCATGTAGATGATATCATTTTTGGTTCTCGTAACATTCATTTGTGGAAGAAGTTTGCGGCTTCTATGACCAAGAACTTTGAGATGTCACTCAATGCGGATTTGAAATTCTTTCTCGGTTTCCAAATTCAACAATTTCAAGAAGGAATATTCTTATCTCAAGCCAAGTATCTCAAGGATATTCTAGAGAAGTTTGGCATGACTGATGCTAGTCCATGTAAGACACCCATGCCAACCAAAATTGTACTCACTGAAGACACAAACGGTATCCCTTTCGACCCATCTAAATACCGCTCTATGATTGGTTCATTTCTTTATCTTTGTGCATCTAGACTATACATCATGTTCAGTGTATGCATGTGTGCTAGATTTCAAGCTTCCCCTAGGGAAAGTCATCATAAGGCGGTTAAGCATATTCTTGGATATCTTGTTCACACCCCAAAGTTGGGTCTATGGTACCCCAAGGATGCTAAGTTTGATCTCATTGGGTACACGTATGCGGATTGGGCTAGAGACAAAGTGGATCGTAAGTCCACCTCCGGTGCATGTCAATTTCTTGGACGCTACTTGGTAAGTTGGTCCTCGAAGAAACAAAATTGTGTTGCTCTCTCCACCGCCGAAGCTGAATACATTGCAACCGCCAGTTGTGCAACTCAATTGTTATGGATGAGGCAAACTTTGAAGGATTACGGTATCACCTATACAAACGTGCCTCTTCTATGTGATAATGAAAGTGCCATCAATATTGTTGAGAATCCCAAAGATCATACCCGCACCAAGCACATTGATATTAGGTATCATTTCTTGAGAGATCATGTGGAAAAAGGTGACATTGATATTGCTCATGTTGGCATAGATATGCAACTTGCAGACATTTTCACCAAGCCATTGGATGAAGCAATGTTTTGTCAACTTAGGCGTGAACTTGGTATCTTGTATCTTGACAACATTATGTGAAACCTAATACCCATGCATGCATTCTCATAATGTTTTGTCTTGATGTAGGCATATTTTTAGGGGGAGACACTCAATTCATGAGTACTCTCACCCTACATAATGCATAAATAGAACAAACACTCTCAAAGCTATCATGGTTTCCTTTGAACTATGGTGCTTTAAAATGATGGAGTCGTGACTATGTACCCAAAAGTCGCAATCTTTGCGGTACTATGTCCCATATGCTCAAACATGGTGACTTCGGTCACCGCTCGTGGATTGCGTATATGAACCTCTCTTTATTTCATATTGTTGGGTTATTATTGCCCATCGTAGTATGGCCATCAATTACTCAAGTTCTTATCCCTACTAACTCTAAATCTCCTTGGCGGAGTATATATCAATATATTTTTTGTTGGCCCCTCCTTACAAGATTTTCCCTTGGCTGAGCTCACTGTCCAGTTGCCGAACATCCGGCTCCTCAGCCGGACATCCGGGCCCTGGCAGGATTCTACTGCAAATCTCCCATCGAGCACTACCAATGGCCGGAAATCCAGGCCCCGGATCTTTACTCTCTATTTTCCACACGCCGGATATCCGGGCTTGGTCCCCGGATGTCCGGTGCGTCACCCGCAGCCACACATAACGGGGGAGGGCTCGGGATTTGGGGGCAGTTCCCCATTCTCCCCTTGCTCTCCCCATCTTTTCAAAACAGCCACCGTCGTCGTCAGGCTGTGCTCCAGCGCTGCCTGACCTTCTCCTTCGTCCTCCGGCCCCGATCTCCTGCCCACGGCTTCTTCTCCTCCCAATCTACGTTTCCATCCAATCCATTCCTTGGGTTGTGGTGTGAATCACCCGGGAGGGACCGATGACTTGTGGATCGACCACCGGAGTTCGGCATGGCGCGTACCAAGAATTGCGGCCCAGATCCTTCTTCCCGGGGTATGGATGCTATCTACTCTTGCCTCTTCTTCTTGTTTTGACCCAACCATCCTAGGGTTTCATTATCTCTCATGACTATCATGGTGAATATCTCTCTCTAGAGATTTGATATCACTTGCCTAGCCTAAAAATCCTCTCTATGTACTTGGCTAAACAACTTAATCATGGGCATGTCAATATTTTGATCCATCACTTGGACCTGTCCTATGGCCATGTTCGGAAATATTCATTCCATTGTTTAATTTGGCTTATCCTTGTTTCATACTTTTTGACTCCTTCTCATCAGTACTCGTATCATGAATCCATTTCAGTCGATCGCCGGCAAGGTTTCACCGACTCCGATGAACATGCTCGACCTAAGAAGAAGAAAACCACCACTAAGAAGAAGCGTCATGCACCATCCCCAAGTCCACCTGCCTCTGATCCGGATGATGAGGACTATGGTGTGGAGGAAGAGGATGACATTGTGCCAAGACATTCCGTTGGGCAGTCCAAGCCTGGCACTAGGAGGGCATCGGTGCCTCAAGTCTGTGGTGCTGCAATGCCCGTGGTCCATGGTCGTCGCATCTCAATGGAGCTTCCCGGCAGGGGGGACCACCTCACACACGACTTCACCATCGTGGGGACTGGTCCATACCTTGAGTTCCGACGGGATACCAACCAATATGAGATGGTGGCTGATGCCGAGGACCCTCGTTTTCATACTCGCATGCAGCAATATCTTTACTCGAGTTTTGTCCATGGCCGTGGACTTGCCCCTCATAAATACCTGGATCTTCAGTTCATGCGTGATCATCCTGCCATGTTCCCTGACAACACGGTCAAGATCATTGATGATATGACTCTAGGTCAAGCAATGACCTTCAAATGTGATTGGAATGAAGTTGCCATCCTTCAGTTCTATGCCACCTGCTTCTTTGGGCTAGACAACACTCTCACATGGATGCCTGATGACACCGTGCTGAGCATCACCTATGACCGGTTTGTTCAGATTTTGGGCTTCTCTGGTGTTGGTCATCACATCCACAGTACGGATCCTCATTACAGGCCCAAAGGATTGATGCTTGCATGGCTCTTCTTAAGCCTATCTCGGAGCACACTCCAAAGGAACGTGCATATCCACCCAATGAGTCATCCATTTTCCGAGCTCCCTACTACATTCGTGTGTGCTTTGCACTCTCTATCCTAAGAAGGGAGATCACTCCAGGGCTCACAACTACTGCATTGATCTGATGGTACGTATGCATGATGCACCTACTGAGCCTCTTGACACCGCCCACTATATTTGGCATGAGATCCGTCTCTCCAGCTTTATTTAGACACGTTAATTCCCACATGCTCCTTTCATTCAGGCCATAATTGATCACACTACTCCATTTGAGGTTGCTAAGACCGTTGTGCATTCCATTTGGAAGCCTCCTGTTCATATGCACATGGCCGCTCCTGTACCGGCTGCTGCACCTCGACCACCAAGGAAGTCTGCTGGTGGGTCTCAACCCACGGGTTCCTCCGTGCCTTCTTCCTCGACTGCTCCTTATGGTCGTCTTGCCTTGTTCTTAGGCAAGGCTTGGTATGCCATCATGAGGGCAATCACTTTCAACTGTCAACGGAATCATGGTGTTCAGAAGCGCCTCATCATCTCCAAAAATCAGTTCAAGCAGTGCCTTCGTGACCGTGGGAGTCCAGTGAGTGATGACGATCTGATTCCCGCATCTCCGTCCTCTTCCACCTTCGGTTTCCCATCTCGTGACAAGAATGACGAGTTCTTTGATGGTGATGATGACATACGCCAGGAGTGACAGAGTCCGTCTAGTTCTTCGCCCCTTTCTACTTGTTGCTGTCAAAGGGGGAGAGGTAGTATCTTAGTATGGTCATGCTATATGTTGGCTATTTGTGTTAGCTATTATTCAAACTTGTATGTTGCTACTTATGGTTCTTGATCGTTTAAGACTATGTTGTTATCCTTGTGGCTATGAAATGTTTTAGTATATGTGTTATGGTGGTTTCATATGTGCGTGTCTCTCACATTTATATATCTTCGAGCTACATATGCTACCATGAGAGTTTGTGTTGTACATCCTAACATATTCATCTCATGCACACAATGAGGGAAAGCTAAAGCAAATAGCCAACATAAACATATTTTGTATTTTTGCTCTTATGATTGTCAATGCTAAATTTATTTATTGCATCTATGATACTACATGTATGATTGTCATCAATAAACAAAAAGGGGGAGACTGGAAGTGCAATCATGCCCTTACATCATGTTTTGATGTTGATGACAATCTACATGTGAGGGACTAACTATGTTTGTCAAGTAAATCTCAGGTGTTAGTCCCCGGCTCATCAAAGTGTGTGGATCAAGAGCATACGAAGTGATTTTACTCAAGGATGAAGTATCAAAATTGATTACATATTTGTTTTCTTGAGTATAGGATCCCGCACTATTAAGAGGGGATCGATAGGGTTAGTTTAAGGCTTGCTCTTGCCACAAACCTCATTTCCAAATATGCTTTAGTTCCATCTTTATATTCTTTGTGATGTTTCTGTCTCTGGCCTGCTGGATGTTCGGGCTTCACCCCAGATGTCCGGGCCTCACGCCGGATATGCCAGATGCTGGTGCTATTTGTCGGATGTCCAGCCCTCTATGCCGGATGTCCGGCCCTCTATGCCGGATGTCCGGGCTCTCCTTGCACCCTGGATTTCCGGGATTCCTTGCCGGATGTCCGGCCTGTGCTATCCAGAGGACTTCTCAATTTTGTGAACTTGTCGGATGTCCGGCCATGTGCCGGATGTTCGGGGTTTCCTGATATGCGGGATGTCCGGGCTTGGCCCCCGGATGTCCGGCCCCTCTACTTTTAACTCTGCTTCTGTTTTGTTCTTCAAGTGCCTCTCCAGGCCGGATGTCCGGCTCCCTTGCCCGGATGTCCGGCCTGCCCGTCCACTTGTGCTACAACGGCCACATTTGTGCTCTCACTATATATAGCCCTCCTCCCCCACGGAAGAGGGTTGACCATTCACTTTGAACAAACCCTAGAACACATTTCGCTCTCTCTCACTCTTCCACAACAAATCTTAGATCCCTAAGGGATTTGAGAGCATTTGAGAGAAATTGTCCGGCCAAGTGATAGATCCACTCCTTCTCCTTCTTTGCACCAAAGGAATTCGTGGTTTGAGCAAGTTTTAAGCTTTTCCCCATCGTTCTCGTTACTCTTGGAGGTTGGAGACTCTTAGGCGGTAGGAGTCTTTCGGAGAGGAATCGACCATTGCGATTACCCCCGGAAAAGTTTATGAGGGTTTGGAGACCACCCCAAGGTCTACCACTAGTGGTTGAGAAACGCCTTTGTGGTGTTGTCTCAAAGGGAGAATAGGGTGAGCCTTCGTGGAGTTGGTGTGCCTTCGTGGTAACATCCACCTCTCTAATGATGACTAGTTCCCTTCAAGGAAGTGAACATCGGCATACATCCTCGTCTCCCGGAGTTGCGGTTATTCCTAACCCTAACTCCCTACTTGTGGTTACTTGTCTCTTATTTCTTACTCATATCATATTGTGCTTGCTTACTCACCTAGTTGTGTTACTTGTTTATCTTGCTTAGCTCCTAGCATTACATGCAATTGTTAGGCTCACTTTCATATTCCGCATTATTGCCAAAAAATGCTAAGTAACAATTAAAATTTGTAATTGTACCTATTCACCCCCCTCTAGGTCCATCTCAATCCTTTCAACCGCAAACTCCGCCTCCGCGTCCTCCATGTTAAAGCCTGGAGCCGTCACTAGCTCCTCCTCTGACTACTCTGCCTCGTCCTCCTTCGGATCCACCACCTTCATTGGAGTTGGTTGTTGCTCCTCCTCCTCATCTGGCTTCAGCGAGTCCAAAGGCAGGCCGACAACGATGTGAGCGGCGCGCCTCGCATGGATCTCCTGCTCAATCTGCAACCGACGCTCCGGTGTGGGCATAGCATACATGGTTTTCTTTTGTCGAACCATGGCAAAGCCGGGGGGCGTGGAAAGAGCGGTGGAGTGGGAGAGAGGTGGATAGGCTTGGGCTGGCGGTGCAGAGAGGGAGGAGATGGATGTGCTAGGGTTGGGGACGCCGAATTACAAATTTCCAGGCGATTCCATGTGAGACCCCATGTGAGACCCTAGCAGCGAGCCGGAGTCTGTCGGACCACCAGATTTCCAGGCGATTCCATGTGAGACCCCATCGCCAGTCCGACATGGCGGACACACCCCGACGTCCCATATCCATCCTAGATTTGGGCCGGATGATGGGTGTCGGTCAATCCGGGTGTTTGGGACCCATTTGAGAAGCCCGCCCGAGTCAATTTTTTTGTGACCGGTCACTCACTGAACCGTCTGTCCAGGCGTTTCGTGGCGGGTTTCGGGCGCTGGCTGTAGATGCTCAACACACCAGGCTCTAATTAGCAAGAACGGTTATGAAGCACAGGGAATACTGGGAATCGGATCCTCTAACATTGAGAAGGAAAGTTAGAGAAGCTACAGTATTCTAACTTGCCTTCTTTCTATCCACATGATTAAGGTTAAAATGACTTAAATTAATTTGCAAATTGATGATCTACTGCTTATATTTATAGTAATTACATACAAACAAATTGATGGTGAAATAAAATTATTTTATATTATTTATATCTACAGTAAATATCAACCGTAAACAACCTCCTAACTATGTACTAACCGTCCCTAACTTTTCTTCTTCATTTTACACTAGGCTAGCACTGTAGCACGGTGACTTTCCTTTGCTATGTTAGAGGATCCGGTTCCAGAATACTGATACCCGCGGCCTCATGATAATAATTAAAAAAAGGAATACTGATCCCCAAGGTGTGGCTTCAAAACAGTGCAAGGAGCCCATAAACAAAAGAAGAAGACAAAGAAGGAGATTAGGGAGGACACACTGTCCATCCACCAGATCCTCTCTTTTCGTTTGGACGTGAAGATGCTGTCGCATAGAGAGATGGCCTTCTGCGAGTTGGCTCCTTCCGGATGGCCGATGGCGACGTGGCCCGGGGCCGGCGGTGGGTGGGTGGTGCAGTATACTATTAGCAGTGTGTTGCATCATCCGTCCGGACCAACTACCCGTCTTGGGTCCATCATTGACCAGTGAAGGACGACGTACACGTCCGTTGGCAGCACGGTGTCGTGCCGGGATCTCGTGGTGGTTACTATGGTTGGTGAAAAGACGCCACCGGCGTTGTTTCGTGCTCTGCTGCGTGCGGTGGTGGCATCGGCAAGGCGTCGACCGGAACGACGACGTGCCCGTGTGATATTTGACTAATCGACGCCGTCATGGAAGCGCAGTTTGCGACGGCGAGTGGTTGCGGGGAGGAGGTGTGTGATTGCGACTTTGCGAGTTTGGGACTGCTGCTCGTGCACAGGTGCTGGGACCTGGGGCTGGGAGGATGTTGATGGGAATGGGTCATTGATCTTCGAAGTTGCTGCCCGGGAACGTTTCCTCTCGGGAAAGTTCGGTAAGATAATGTCGGTCCGTACAAGTGAGCAACAGTATATGGTTTGTATCGCTTTTAATACGCGCCGGTGCATGGTCCAGATTTAAGCCGGTCACGTCGCAGCCACACGATTTACCTCTTTATTAACCATC
Organism: Triticum aestivum; assembly: GCF_018294505.1. NCBI lineage: Eukaryota > Viridiplantae > Streptophyta > Magnoliopsida > Poales > Poaceae > Triticum > Triticum aestivum. Next base: position 441,172,546 of record NC_057812.1, on the reverse strand, counting down.
GGATCTAATTCTCACTAAGTCAACGCAGCTCATATCTTCCTCCGCTTGTGTACACATCTAGCCGCCATGGATGAGCGAGGCCCAGACTCGAAGCACCACCGGGCTTGGCCGCCCCCGACGCCGGTCACCGCCCTCGCCACCGGTTGCCGCCCTCGCCGCCTGTGGCCACCTGTGTTTCATGCTGGCTCAGCGCATGCAGCAGTGTGTGCGCTGATTGCAGCTCCCCGGCGATGGTCGCAACCTCACTGCGACGGTCGAAGCTCCGACGGTGAAGATCACCGGTCGCGCGCCCACGAAGACGAGCTCATGACTGGACCGAGGCAAGGCTTGAACCGTCGCACACCCTCGGTGTTGCAAATGTTGTTAAAAAGCTTTCAACCCCTAAATGGAAAACTTTCAAGCCCTAGATGGAAAAGCTTCAACTGGCACTGCGATTCACGGGGAGATACAACCGCTGACGCAAAATGCTTCAACCTTGGATGAATTTTTTTCAACCAGATGATAGAAAGAGCTTTAACCAAGCGCTGCTCAAAACAAAAAAAAGTTTTAATCGTTTACACAAAAGCTTCAATCATGGACGGAAAAAGCTTCAACCGTGTATGAAAAAGCTTCAATCGGTAAGAAAGAAAGCTCCAACCTGACACTGCAACCAGTGAAAAGTTACAAACATTGACAGAGAAAGCTTCAACCGTATATGAAAAAATATTCAACCAGCTACCGGCGACAGAAAAGCTATGGTTGCAGCCCGTGGTCACCTCGGCCATCGCCGCCGTGCACCCCCCGGCCGCTGCGGGGTTGCAGCACATGGGCAACGCCCTGGGGGTCATCGTACGTGAGCTGGAACCATGGTCGCGTTTCGCTGCATCCGCGACTTTTGGGGGACTTTTTGCTGGCACTGCGGCTCACTCTGATTTGCTGGATCAACAAAGACGAGCCGGCGAGCTTCGAGTGGGAGGGGAGGCAGGGTACTCCATCCCGGGGAGGGGGGGGGGAGGGGCAGCAGGAGAGCTCGACGCGCCGCCCCCGATGAGCCGCGCGAGATGTTGGGGTGCTGCGTGCATGAGATGTGGGGAAACACTAGAAAGAAGGAGACGTGAGGAAGAAGGAACAACCGGCCCAAAGGTTCGGCCGGTGCTCCGGCCCTAAACATTTACCTTTTAATAAACTAGTCAATTCTCTTTTGTTTAACTAACTCAAATAATAGTGTCACACGTGTGCCACGAAGCACTCCAGCCCTGACGTTTTTTATAATTGAAGTTCTAATTCAAAAAGGAAAAATAAATTGAAACTTGCCATCCCAAAAAAAGTGACAACTAAAGTTGACATCCTTGCATCATTAAACTTGCCTAAAAAAACATACGGAGTTGTCATATGTTCATGCCACACGTGTGATACTTATCAGGATCCATTGTCTCCGTTTAGAAAAAAAATACATGCATGTTGGTTCTTGCTCGGAGCAACCACGGCTAACTGTTGCGGTTTGTTTTTAGTAGAAGTGTCACGATTATATCAATAACATCACCAAATTACAACAAATGTAGCATCTATTTGAAGAAACTAAAAAATATAGCACACCAAAAAAATACAAAAAACACTCCTAACAAAGCAAATTTGGAGAAAAATACCACCAACACATTAATCAAAAACTTCGACCACCGCCATCGCGGGAGCATCCACCTAAGAGGAGAAGAAATGGTGTCCACCAAGCAAAGATCCAAGGGAAAAACCATATGTGTTGTGAGCCTCTGAACAGGCACCACCGCAAACGACGCTGCACTTGCCGATATGGGTTGTGCCTAGAGCAAATCTCCACTCCTCTAGGATCTCGAACCTCAAGGCCTCGAATGGTGCCGCCGCCAAGAGGCTCCAAAATCGTGAACCATCTTCCGCCGGTGAAGAAACTCTTGGTGTTGCTAGAGGGACACGTGCACATAATCTTGCATGCATGTAAGTCGAAATCGACGTAGAGTACATAAATCTTGTGAAGTATTTTCACTAAATAAAATGTGTCCATGCTTAAATTAAAATACAAAATGTTCAAAAGTAGAAACCAAGTTAGTAGAGTATCTGTAATACATTAGAAATGCTTAGTGGGGATTTACAAGTAGCTATTGGAGTTTCCAAATAAAAAACTGGTCGGTGGGATGCAAAGCTGGTTTAACTTCAAGATCTTAGCCGCTTTGAATGAGGCATCCCAAATCTCTCATGTTTATCCAAAACCTCTCGTGTTTAGATTTCTTCTTATTATTAAAAAAGGCGCAAGGCAAATTAAGAGAAAACATAAGGTCAACTCCTCGGTTCAATCTTAAGTTTGTTTCTTCTTTCTCTTCCTGTTTCAATTTTCTCTCTTCATCTTTCATTTTGTTTTCATCGGTTTCCCTGAAAACCATCTAAACTACCTCATCTCTTAATGATTGACAAAATTAAATTCTAATATTCTGGGCAAAATGATAAGTACTTGACAAATAAATATTTATAAAATAAAATCCTATTTTCTTAAGAATTATACTCCCTCGATCCAAACTAGTTGTCGCTCAAAGGCTCAAACAAATGTCTGAAGCTGAAATACGTCTATGTACATTCATTTCGGCGACAACTAATATGGATTAGAGGGAGTATTAGTATTGTATTAATAGATAAAATCACGGCGTACTAGTACCGTTGCAACACATAAATACTCCTTCTGTTCATTTATGTAAGGTGTATTTTTTCTGGCACGATGACCAAGGCACAACAATATAGATAATTTACGATGGGCCTTCTTTGGTTCATAGGATAGGAATTTTATAGGAATAGAAAAATCATAGAAAGTAAAATGACATGCATGTCAATTCCTATAGAGAAAGAGAAGTCATTTGGTGCATAGGATATGATTTTTTCCATTGAGTCTAGGTTAATGTTTTTTTCCTCCAAAACATGAATGATTGATTCCTATCCTACATAGGAATAAGAATCCATTCCTATAAACCAAAGGGCTTCAAAGGAATTTTTTCTTTGCAAATCCTATCCTATAGAATTTTTACAAAAATCCTACAAACCAAAGGAGGCATGAGACTATCCCTAGCCAATTTGTTAGTTTGCGGCAAGTAGATCAATTAGGCCAGGAAAGTAAGATATACAGGAAATCGGGAAAGAGATACTTTTCTTTTTCTCTAAGGAGAGATACATGCAATCAGGAGAGATATACTTTCCTTTTTCCTAAAGGGCTAAAAATGAGATTATGAGAAATTAAAATAAATGCACCTTAAATTGTGAAATTTAATCAAAAAATAAATACACCTTATATAAAGTAACGGAGGGAGTAACTATCTTCTCTACTATTAAAGGGAAATTGGTATTTGTACGTCATCAAATACTAGAAGGGTTGGGCGCGCTTTGCTGCGCCATTGATGTTGTCGGGTATCTTATAAAAAAATACTCACTTTGTTTCAAAATACAAGGTGTATTACTTTTTTTGAAAATTCAAACTTTTTAAGTTTGGTAAAATTTGTAGATAAGTATATCAAAATTCATAATACCAAATCGATATAATTAGATTCATCATGAAATAAATTTCTATATTTTTTGTTTAATATTGTGGATGTCGATTGTTTGAGCTCACTTTTCAAAAAACTAACACTGCTTATATTTTCAAATTGATGTAATATTTAGCTTGGTAGGGCGGGGAGATGATGGAGTGCTTTTTTTAACACGGTGATTTGGTGGGCCTTTCGCGGCGTGATTCTATGTTATTCGCTAATAAACCCATATTCATATGGGGAAATTCTGCCTCAATGATTGCATGTACTATATTGGTCCTACAGCATCAGATGTGACATTTCTTTTTTCTAGGTGGTGGGAGGGTGCGCGAGATTGATATGTTTCTATATGCCGGTTGCTGCTGATTGAATACCTCATTGGCTCGATCAAATCTAAAACTGAATACCTCAATTGAATGAATGAGCTTTAAAATTAGGGAATATAGTGAATTAAAATAATTGAATGGGAGAGCACCTCGAGAAATTGTTGACCCAGTCAAAATCGAGTGACCCAATTATAAATTGAAGACAACAATTAATTGCGAGGTGCTAAAAAATAGGAAGCATAATATATAGTATAAAATAAATGAATGGGAGAAGTTTGAGAAATTGTTAACCCAGTCAAAATCGAGTGACCCAATTGTAAATTGAAGACATCAATTGATTGCGAGGCGTTAAAAATTAGGAAACATAATGTATAATATAAAAGAAATAAATGGGAGAACTTTGAGAAATTGTTGACCCGGTCAAAATCGAGTGACCCAATTTGAATTGGAGACCGATTGCGAGGCCTTAAAAATTAGTAAGCTTAGTATAGTTGACCTGGCCAAAATTCGGCTAAATAATTTGTAAATTGAAGACATCAATTAGAGAGGTTTGAGAAATTGTCAACCCAGTCAAAATTGGGTGAGCCAATCTCAATTGGAGGCCTCGATCGAATGTGAGCTCTTTAAAATTAGCGAGCTTAGTGTTGTAGAGAATGTTTTTGGCCCCCTTTCTTTGGTTTGGAGATTAAAATTAAAATCCGCCCTTATTGGTAGAAACCATGTTCTGCATTAACTCATTAAACTTCTACCGTCAAAACCATGCCCACATTAACTCAATTAAATAATAAAATCTCACCAAAACCTAAACAAAATTAAAACTATTCTTGTTTTGCCCTATCCATATCCAAATCAACTAAAATCTAATCAAACCTAAACAAAATAGAAAGCATCCTTGTTTTCCTCTATCCATATCCAAATCAACTAAATTCTTACCTAAACTTCAACTAAATGAAAACTATCTTTGTTTTCCTTACTCATACTCAAATCAATTAAAACTATCTTTTTTGTGGTTGTCTTAGGTGGCAAATTTACCAATACATATCTTACAACGGTTGAAGATGCCCTAACGCAATGGTCGGTGGAGGATGACCCACGTAGGACCAGTGACGTGGACCCGAGCGCAGACACACACAGAGAGTGCTGTACTACAAGCGGCTCTGCCAACGCGACGAGAGAGGCTGCCGTCCAGACCCGGATCCCAGATCTTGTGGGCCCTACCATAGAAGAAAAATGATCCTCGACCGCACCCGGTGCACCAACACCGGCGCCAGCCCGCAGCCCCCTGCCGGCACGCCAGGCTCACGTGTCCCACCACCAACCCCGCGGGAAATGTTCCAAGGCGACCGGTTTATATACCCGCCGGGTACACCCTCCTCGTGTTAAGCCACCACCCACTCTTCATCATTCTTTAATCCCCTCCGATTTCATCCCTGCCTTCTTTCTTCTCTCTGCCACTCGCCGCAGCAGATGGCCGCCTCGGCAATCAGAAACCCTAGCCCAGCCGCCGCCGTCGCCGCGCCCCTGCCCTCCCGCGCCGTGCTGCGGATGGTTTCGCCGTCGGTCCGGAGAGGCGCGTCCGTCGTGGCGTCCGCGTCAATGCGGCCGGCCAAGGCGGTCACGGCCGAGGCGCCCTCCCCCGTCGCCGAGAGGGTGAACGGGGCCGAGGTGGCGGGGGCCGGCATCGCGAGGCCCGACGCGCTCGGCAGGTTCGGCAAGTTCGGGGGCAAGTACGTGCCGGAGACCCTCATGCACGCCCTCACCGAGCTCGAGGCCGCCTTCCACGCGCTCGCCGACGACGAGGACTTCCAGGTAGCCCCATGTTGCTGAGGATCTGGTGCATTCATTTTTGTGCGATTCATGGTATTAGAGCGTCAGCGGCACATTTCGTGTGCGATATAGGCGATTTGATGGCTCATATGCAGGAGGATTTTATCCTGCCTGCAGATGTGGGGTTTTGCGTGTATTGCCGTTTGATTTTATCATTATCTTTTTAGCTATTATTTGTTGGAGTTTTGCCATGTTTCGGTTGTGGTAGTTGGGAGCGGTCACATCTAAATCGCACAACAGATTGTCCTTTGAAAGGTTGTTCCACTGTATTTGTTTTGCCAGCAGATTCGGCTTTTATTTAGTCCCTTTCTGGGAGCCGCCTCCACATACCTTGGGAATGTGTGTTTGACTGCATTTGATTGGTAGTTGCGCCGATCAGAGAGGGAGTGCGATCATAGGACCTTTCCTTTTGTGTATGGAATCAAAACTTGGAGAATTTGGGTTTACGATAGTCATGTAGTATTGCCCTGTAATCAAGCGAATAAATAAATGCCAGCCATGTTGGATGGGGAGATTCTGGAAAGGCAGGTATTTGTGTTTTGACACCACATTTCTTCTTTCTGCAGAAAGAACTTGACGGTATCCTCAAGGATTACGTGGGCCGCGAGAGCCCGCTATACTTTGCGGAGCGCTTGACGGAGCACTACAAGCGTGCTGATGGCACTGGCCCACTGATTTACCTCAAGAGGGAGGATCTGAACCACACCGGTGCTCACAAGATCAACAATGCTGTGGCACAAGCTCTGCTTGCCAAGAAGCTTGGGAAGCAGCGTATTATTGCTGAGACTGGTGCTGGCCAGCATGGGGTTGCCACTGCCACAGTGTGTGCTCGGTTTGGTCTGGAGTGCATCATCTACATGGGTGCACAAGATATGGAGAGGCAGGCGCTTAACGTTTTCAGGATGAAGCTTCTTGGGGCAGAGGTATGTGCGGAGCTTGTATCATCCGTATGCCTTATCTCTGGAGAATATGCCTTTGTGTTTCCAATTATCCGTTGCGGCTATTACTTATTTGATAAACCAAGCTGTGAGATGTAGAATGCTGCTGTGGAAGAATTCTTGTTAGGCTTATTCGTTTGTTTCTCATCATGTGTATGTCTTCGCACAGGTAAGGCCAGTACATTCTGGGACTGCAACGCTGAAGGATGCTACCTCGGAGGCCATCCGTGACTGGGTCACCAACGTAGAGACCACACACTACATTTTGGGCTCAGTTGCGGGTCCACACCCATACCCGATGATGGTGAGGGAGTTCCATAAGGTGATCGGCAAGGAGACCCGTAGACAGGCGATGGACAAGTGGGGTGGCAAGCCTGATGTGCTGGTTGCTTGCGTTGGTGGTGGATCAAATGCCATGGGTCTCTTCCATGAGTTTGTTGATGATCAGGATGTAAGACTGATTGGAGTGGAGGCTGCTGGTCATGGTGTAGACACTGACAAGCACGCTGCAACATTGACAAAGGGGGAAGTCGGAGTTCTCCATGGATCTCTGAGTTATGTATTGCAGGATGCTGATGGACAAGTTATTGAGCCCCACTCCATCAGTGCTGGGTAAGTATTTTGATGTTAAGTTGGAAGCATTTTTCTTTTCTTACGTCAAGTGGGCTTATTATCCATTGTTTCAATTTCATAGGTTGGATTACCCAGGTGTTGGACCTGAGCATAGTTTCTTGAGGGATATTGGACGTGCTGAATATGATAGTGTGACAGATCAGGAGGCATTGGATGGTATGTTTCTCTACCATTTCTTTTTCCATGTTTTCTTGTCATTCTTGATCGCTTGCTCTATTTATCCTGCATACTGGCCGCAGTTGATTTTCATCCAATTGACTTCTAATCCATCTACTAAATGCTGATAGTAGTTCTGAATGACATACTGAGTGTTTTCATATATCTTCATGTGAGTGGAACAAGTCTCTGGTTTAGGCACTATCACTGGTCTAGATTTACATGTGAATTTCGATGGTACACAGTAGGCATTACTGAAGGTTAAAACTCTTGAGATAGTAAGTTTCAGTTTACAGCTGTTGAACTTGTTTTATAATATGATGTGGAAAAGTAGGCAGGTAAGCAGAAAAAAATGGTTAGCCAAACGGAAAAAAAATTAAGTAAATGCTGGTTGGAAAAGCTGGATTATCTGAATCCATCTCGATACCATACACTACTTGAGTCATCAGAAAGTGACTGTTTTAAAACGTTCTGAATTGTTAGTTTATAAACCTTCACTGACTAAGTCTGCAACGCGAAATGAATGGCAAACACTACTTTAGGCATCTGAAAGTGACTGTATTATAGAAAAATAACAGCTGTTGTTTTAAGATGTTATGAATTGCTAGCTTGTAAACCTTCACTGGGTAATTTTAAACACGTGGTCAATTGCAATACATAATGAATGTAGGAGAGAAATAACACGTGATAGTTTTGACATGCTGAATCAATGGCATGTATGTGCACGTGGTTCATGTTGCAATCTTTAATACTTCAGCACACAATGAACGTAATACCAACGCATCTGCAAGCGACTGAATTATAGAAAAATAACATGTGGTGTTTTTTAACATGCTGAATCCACTAACTTAACATGCTTGATGTTTCCATCTTAGATATTGGCTGCAAGTAACCACATTATTGAAAAATAAGATGGTGGTAACTTGGCAGCTTCCATTTCCTGACCCGACAGTGTTTAAGTAATAGGCTTGAATGTTGCAACAAATAATGATGTTATAGTGGGAGTCTGGGATATTGTAGCTTTTAGTACCGTGAACCTAATTGTCTTAAGCCTGCTGCTGATTTCCCTGATCGATTGAGAACTGATTCAGTAGCCTAAACAGTCTCCCCTGTCATGTTCAGCATCTAACTCCTTCCCATGCTATGCAGCTTTCAAGCGCACCTCTCGGCTGGAGGGCATCATCCCTGCCCTGGAGACATCCCACGCGCTGGCTTACCTGGAGAAGCTCTGCCCAACACTGCCGGATGGTGTGAGGGTGGTTCTCAACTGCAGTGGAAGAGGAGACAAGGATGTCCACACAGCCAGCAAGTACCTTGAAGTCTAGAACTCCGGAAAGACTAAACAATGGTGGCTTTCCTATCAGCAGTTTTGAAAGCGAAAAAAGAAAGCAATTGCTTAGAGTTTTTCTTTGGGGTATAATATGTGGGTACAAATAATCCTGGAAGTCGGCCAGTCTATAGCTAATTTAGCTTGGTTTGTTGAATTTTATCTAAATAAAAATATGTTGTATGTTAAACTTGGTAAATAAAGGCTGTTTGTGTGCCATGCATTACTCTCAATCTGACGTGTTCTTTTTGCCTTGTGATGATTTTGCTGTGTGTTAAACACACAGAGAAGATTTGGTTGGATGGCTTTCTTACCTAGCCAGTTGCTGCCCGTAATTGCAACCTCACCAACAATTCATGAGATATTTTTACTGTTTTTCTTCTTATTTTGACTCAACAAAGCATTTGAACTGAGATTGCAATCTTCCGGTATTACCTGCAGTGTCTTTGAAACCTTCCTAGCTTCGGAAGGTTGTTTTTAGGCGACATTGCTTCTGAAGGTGATCTTCACTGTTTGGAACACTAAAATTTATATCTCCTCGAAGAATCAGATCGACATGATTTTAAGTGTGTGTTTGCTTCATCGCCGGGACAGGGATGTCCGATATCTTTTTCCACTGACAACTTTTCTTTTATCCATTCATGATTCATGAAATGTCATGGTAGTACAAAGAACATCAAAAATAAAAAAAATTACATTCAAATTCATAGACCATCTAACGACAACTACAAATATTAAAGCAAGCCAAAGGCGTGATCTGTCATGTCCGAAAATAATGAATTGAACCTGTTTTCATAGGAGGTTTGATTCGGCAGTTAGAAAACTGCTAAATTTCCAGTGTTAGCTTCGGCTCAGCTGTCGGCTGGACTTTACCTGGAGCCATACTTGGAATCACCTACAAGTTTAGAGCATCTATAATAGATGAGGTAAAATGCATCATCAAATTATGCTTCGAGCAAATTTTACACCTCTAAAAAGTGGTTTTGTACATCACCAAAAACCTTCAACTTCAACAAAAAATATAAAATACATCACGGTTGTCTTATTGTGGGTGCCCCATTTTACATCATACTAAATCATCGATGACGCGCGTTGCTGCGCCCGTCTATTTGTACCATGAAATGTTCCCACTTGATATGTATAGAATTCCACCATATCTTCTGTAGGTTAAAGGAAAACTAAGAACGTCGAAGGGCTCTAATGTGGTGTATTTCATGTGTACTTATATATACTTGAAAATGGACCACATGGTTTGGGGCAGAATAATCACTATGACGAGTAACATTAAATATCTGGATCACATGGTTTGGGGCAGAATAATCACTATGATGAGTAACATTAAATATCTGGATGGTGATAATGACAACATGAGCATGTGCTCCCTAGAGCCAAAATGTATATCCGGATATTGATGGACTATTGTATATTGTGCTATATACTCCTTCCGTACCTAAATATATGCCGTTTTGGTAGTTCAATTCATATATTTAGGAATCGAGGGAGTAATTCGTTGACTCTAGCATATATAGACATTGGTTTTCTGCCAATTGATTAAACTCTAGATGTGGAAAAGAAAATTGCAGAAAAGGAGCAAAGCTAAGTAGGACAACATGACTTCAGACCTACAACATCAATTAAGTTGCTGCCATGTTGCGAGAACGGACGTTTGGCTCTCTGCCTCAACGGAGGCCTTTTTTTTGAAAAAAGAATCAAAAATCAAAGTTTTCGGTTTAACATAAATCTGAAAAAATTGTGCAACTAAACAAGGATGTTATGTGTATGTGTGTAAAATGTCAGGAGGAAAAATGTTGAAATGCGTCCTATACAAAAAAGACAAATTCATGGTTTGGAAGAATAAATAGTATCATGTGTTAAAAAGCCCCAGATTTGTCCTTTTTGCACAACCCTCATTTCAACGTATTTTGCCCTCAAAATTTACACACATGTGTATTATGCCTTCATGTATATCTGTATTATTTTTCTCAGATTTTGTTGAAATGTAGAAAAAATATGAAATTTGACAAAAAAATCGAATTTTTCAAAACCGAGCTCCATGGAACTCAGCCTCGGAAGACAATATTCGCCATGTTGGTACCTTAATACCCCTCTGAATTTGAAGAGATGGTATAGAAAGTACCTATTTGAGTTAATAACATGACTTCAGACTTAAAAAATCAATATATTGCAGCTAGTATAACAAATTTGCTATCTGTCAAGTAGATGGTTCCAAAGCTATCCCCTTGCGGAAGAAAAATATATACAAGTACAAGTCTGTTGCTATCATCAATTAATCTCTTTGCATATGAGATCAAGTCTCTACATGTACTCTCACACACATAAAACCTGTTCTTGTTGTACAGGCGGAACAATACCTGTACTTCTCAATATTTTTCAGCACGATGCACACGACACAAGTACGAATGCTGCAGTAGGAGGAACAGAAGGGAGTCCACCCAGAAGGAAGGAAGGTGTACAGGGTTAAAATAATGTGAAGGGGAACCCATGGCCAATCCTGAAACACATATTTACATGGAGAAGGGGAGGTATGATTTGACCCACCTCACTTGAATCCCAATTACAACACCTTATCGTCCACAGCCGTGTGAAGACATGCAACGCTGCCCTGCAAGTACGCTAAGATGAGAGAAAAACGCATCTCCATAGCTGGATCGAGACACAGACATGGCAGGGAAATTCTCTGTTGCCAAGGCGAGGTGGAGGCAGAGCAAGAGACCCAGGTTGCTACGATCGGAGATAATGGCGGCGACGGCCCACCTAGTTTGACTCTGCCACCAGAGAGGCGAGTCCCGGCCCTCATCGTTGCATCTCTCTTTCTCTCTCCTCTACTGCTAGTGCTAGCCTGCTCATATGACTTCAGGCGACGGAGTATATATACACTCAGTATGTAAGCGGCTCCAATTTTCAAAAATTCAAACACATTAATTGCCGCTGAAAACTGACGCACATCATGAATGTTTCCACGAACCGACGATTGATTTCTTCTTCTCGACGAATTAGCTACTCGACTGTTTCACCGAACAGCCACAACGACGCCTTGGCTTCGCCCCTCCCTAGTAGAGAATTAAGTCAGCGTGCGATCAACGTCGTTCGTCTCTCCAGCGACTATACGATCGATGACCTCGCCAAGGTCGCCCCCGCTCATCCGCCTGTGCGAGCTCGATCGCCAGATTTTCCCCAGCACCAAACTGGAAGTTTTTTGGCCTAGAGTCTACGCAGTTGGCCCGTGAGTCCTCCGCTATTGTGCTGTGCGGTTGGTTGATGATTTTCTCTGGTTCCCTCCACGAACGGGCAGGAAAGTGACCCAGTAGGCCCAATCAACAGCAGATCGGGGATTTTGTTACGGGAGCAGCGACCCAGCTTGTGGAGCGCGATCTTCTGCAACCGAAGCCCAGGCGGGATTAGAGGGTCATTCAACGGCCAGAAATGTCCAATCACGTAGATCAGATGGCTAAAAATGTTGATGCTCTGAGAGGGCTGGAAAAGTGTGCGGTTATAATGTCTTTAAATATTGAAGCACTTGGTGACGTAAATTTTGCTTCAGCCGCGTGGTCCCCTGTCTAGTCCTGGTGATGTAAAATTTGTTGCATCACTTGATGGCCTATGTTACATCAGGCTCTATCCCCGAGTAAAAATATTTGCATCGCCCTCTCGTGATGTACAAAGTGATCACGACCAGTTTTATATCATCTCTTGAAGATGCTCTTCATGGCTACCCTTTTTTCTAGCATCTCTTTATTTTTTTAGAAATTTTTTAGCGTCTCTTAGGGTGTGTTTGGTTGCATTCTCATCTCAGCATAGTTGTTCCCTCTTTGTGCATGCTCATCTCAACACCCCTCTTCATGCATGCTCCTAGGACACGTTTGGTTACCTGCATCGTTTTTTACCCTTTTGCATACTTGTCCTAGTTGGGTCTGGCTGAGCAAATGCAGGACAAAAACCAACATCTGCACTTAGTTTGGTTGCCTGCATGTCCTCTCCCTGCATCGTAATGATGCCTCTACGCACCGCGTTTGGTTGCTCGCATTGCATGTGGTCAGATGAGTGCACGTTATTTGGTTGCTTGCATGAAATATGATTAAGACTTAATAGCTACCCATAACACATAGTGTTACACTAGAGTGCCTCGGCGACAACGGTAGGCGGTGGTTGTGGTGCCGAGTTGTAAGTGCATCTAGTGCCACCCCTAGTTGGTTTTGGAGTATTGACGACAAACCTAGTTGAGGGACTAATGTGTTTGTGAGAATTGCAGGATAACACAGGTAGAAGTCCCTCATTGATTCGGTTTTACTACCAGAGATGACCCCTAAAAATGTATGAAGACATTAAAGTCAAAGGTGGTATATGAAGATATTCACATTGAAGACTATGACAAGAGAAGACACGATATGAAGCCTATGGAGCTCGAAGACTTAGATCTTTCGTAGTTCCTTTTCTTTTGTGTTGAGTTATAGGAACCACTGTACTGTTAAGTGGGGTCCAAGAGAACCAGTCAGAATGACTGAAGTGATGCCTAAACCAAAAAACCTATGTCTTCGAGTGAAGACTATGAGAGCGAATCTTGTCCAGAGTCGGACAAGTCAGCTTTGCTTGTAGCCCAAGTAAAGTTGCCGTGTGAGTTTGAAATCTGATCGCTGGAACACGTGTCAGTTCCTTAGTGACCCAGGGTCATTTCGGACAAATCAGGTCAGGTTGCCAAGTGGCTGTAAATAGCCCACCCCTACAACCATAAATGGTTGGCTGCTCAGATTGAAAGTACGGCTTTTGTCGTTTGAGAGCAACCCACTTCGAAGCCTTTGAGAGAGAATTCCTTGCGAGGATAAAGCCCTAACCACCAGAGCCAGAGAGAATTGGGCATCACTTAAGTCTTCTTGTCTGCGTGATCTGAAGACTTATTACACTTGAGGACTGTGCATCCTCCAGCCGGTTAGGCGTCGCGTTCTGAGCATCCAAGAGACATTGTGGATTGCCGGTGAACGAAGTCTGTGAAGGTTTGGGAGTCTACCTTGAAGACTTACCAGAGTGATTGGGCGAGGTCTATGTGACCTTAGCTCAAGGAGAATACGGTGAGGACTGGGTGTCCTGAGCTGCGTGTTCAGGACTGGGTGTCCGGGACTGTGTGTCCTAAGGTTTAAATACCTAGCCGCTCCAACCAGACGTACAGTTGTCACAGCAACTGGAACTGGTCCAACAAATCATTGTCTTCAACGAGTCACTGGTTTCATCTTCACTTCACTTTACTTACTGTTACTCCTTGTGAAGTCATTGTATGTTTGCTCTATCATTTGTCTTCACTGAGTGACTGCGTGTTCTGTTTGGCTTCACAATATCTTCCTACCTGATCCTTACTACCTAGCTGCTATTAGTCTTTGTGCTTTCACTTCATTGAATACTTGACTATGGTTTGCCTAGTGTAGTCTACCTTCCGCTGCATGGTAATAGGTTTAATTTTATCGTTTGTCTTCAAAACTTCCATGTTTTGAAGACTTTCATAAAAATCGCCTATTCACCCCCCTCTAGTCGATATAACGCACTTTCAATTGGTATCAGAGCAAGGTGCTCCCTTGTTCTGTGTGATTCGGTTTAACCACCTGGAGTTTTAGCTATGTCGACTGCAGGGATAATTAAAGTCTCCGCTGCGTGCCCCGTCTTCGATGGAACTGAATATCCCTACTGGAAGAATAAGATGCGCATGCATCTTGAAGCCATTGACGTCGACCTATGGTATGTCGTCGAGAACGGCGTTCCCAAGGCCGGAGAAGGTGTCACTGCTGCTGATGTCAAGAAATTCGTTCAACTGGACTCTACTGCCAAGAATATCATCTGTGGTCATCTGACCAAAGGACAGTATGGCCGTGTGAGTGCTTTGAAGACATCCAAGCTGGTCTGGGACTGGCTCTCCAAGGTCAATGAAGGCATCTCAACCCAGAGAGATCAAAGAATCAGTGTCCTTCGCAACCTCTTCAACCGCTTCAAGCGAAATGACAATGAGAATGTCCAGCACACATTTGACCGACTCACTGACATCACAAATGAGCTTCAAGCCCTCGGCGCCACTGAGATTACCAAACACGAAGTCGTCAAGACGCTGCTGAGATCACTTGATAGTTCGTTTGACATCCTGGCCCTGATGATTCAAGAACGTCCTGATTTCAAGACACTCGATCCGTCTGACATACTTGAGAGGCTCAACACACATGAGTTTCAGCTTTCGGAGAAAAGAGATATCTACGGTCCAAACTATGGGCGAACTCGTGCCTTGAAGGCAAAAGCTGTCTCCTCATCTGAAGAAGAATCTGACAGCAGTTCTGATGATCCTGAAGACATTGGAAGGGAACTTGCTATGCTTGTCAAGAAGTTCCAAAAATTCACCAAGAAGAAAGGCTTCAGAAAGTCTTCCCGATCAAGTTCAAGGAATGATGAAGCTCCTGCTCATGACTACAAGAAGAAAACATGTCACAAGTGCAAGAAACTTGGCCACTTCATCTCTGAGTGTCCACAGTGGGACAATGAGAACAAAAAGAAGAAGAAGAGCAAGGAATATGACTCTGACGACAAGAAGAAGAAGAAGAAATACTCAAAGTCTTCTTCCAAGTCTTCCTCAAAGTCTTCATCACACAAGAAGAGCTCATCTGGCAAGGCACGTGCGTTTGTTGGCAAGGAAATGGATTCAGAGGAGGAGTCTGCTTCTGAGGAGGCGGAGGTGGAGTCTGAGGAGGAATCCGACTCAGGCGTCGCAAGTCTGGCTACAGCATACGTTGCCAAGTCCATCTTCAACACTGAAGACAATGACTTCATCACCGACACCGATGCAAATGACAAGGACTACTCCGCTTCTACCTACTGCTTCATGGCACGCGGTGCCAAGGTAAACACACGCACTACTCACTATCAAACATCTAGTGACGATGACTCTGATTGTGGTTCAAAACCTAGCTACAAAACACTTGCTAAAATTGCAACTGAACAACAGAAAGCTATGGAACATATTCAAAAACTGTTAGACAGAAGCGATGATCTGTTAGGTGCTGAAATGACTCGATCTGAATCCTTAATTGAAGACATAAAAAATCTTCACGTTAAGTATCAGGAACTTGAAAGTCGTCATGAAACTCTCTCAACAACTCATGAAAAGCTTTCCTATGATTATCTTCAAAGGAAGCAAGATCTTGAGAAATTGAGAGCGGTTCATGAAGATCTTCAAACGGAAAACGAGTCACTTCGCGCCAAACAGATCAGTCCCGCTCAGGAAGGATTTGAACCACCATGTCTTAAATGCATTGAGCGTGATAATGCTACTTCTGTTGCTGAATGTTCTACTGCTACTGCTGTTGCAATATCTTCAACTGTTGATGTGGTAACTAACCCCTCTGCTGAGGATACCACCGCTATTGCTGATGAGAATGCTAGGTTGAAGACATTGCTTGAAACAGGGATGTACAAAAGTCTTAAAGGGCATCAGACGCTATGTGATGTCCTGAAAAAGCAGATTCTGAACCGAAACCCTAGGAAAGAGGGTGTAGGGTTCGTAAGGAAAATGAATGCAGATGGCTCTTACTGGAAACCTGAGCAGTACCCCAAAACCATGTGGGTTGCTGCAAAGGAACCTTCAGCAGATCCATCCAATCTATCTGGCTTCACTTGTGCTAACCCCATTATCATTGATGAATCCTTTGATGCAAACTATATACTGTTTAAGAATCAGAATGGTGAAGTGTTTGCCAGGTACATTGGTACTAACTGCAGGAATGGACCGCCTATGAAGAAGATCTGGGTTCCGAAAAGGTGTCTGGAGAGTCTTCCTGTGAATGTCATCATGACACCTCACGTGAAGAAGACAAACCTCAGACCAAAGGCTTCATACGGTCCAAAGGCTTCATACAGACAGAGGACTCACCTGAGTCGCACTAACGCAAATGTTTTGCAGGGAAACCATACTCAGGCATATGAATATGAGAGCGGTTCATCAAACCGCCATGTTCATAAGACCAAGAACTATTCTGCTTATTCTTATGAGTACTATTGTCCGCCTGCAAGACTGTTTGCTAAGGCTTCAAAGCCAAAATTCTCAGATGCTGCACTTAGACTTATTGCTTCTAAGCCACCCTTGAAGATGTGGGTGGTTAAGAAGGCTTAACTCTCTTTTGCAGGGAAAGGTCTCCAGCAGAAAACCAAAATCGTCTGACGCTATTGCTGGGGACCTTAAACATCTTGTAGGGCGCAAGATCAAATGCCCAAATGGTCTTACTATGTACTTCGTACCTGAATCGCTTGCTACTCTCCCTATTAGTCCTAACCTGGATCTAAGCTTTCATAACCCACTGGTTCGTCAAATGTTTTTGCTTCACAATGCTCTTGGTGAAGCCTATCCCCCTAACTGCACTGTAGGGTACGACACCAGCGTCTTCAGAATGGATTATTGACAGTGGGTGTACAAATCACATGACTGGCAAAAGAAGTCTTCTTATGGACTCAACCTTACGTCCATCCGACAAGAGCCACATCACATTTGCTGACACTGGTAAAAGTAAGGTATTGGGTCTAGGTAGAGTTGCAATCTCAAGGGATCAACACATGGATAAAGTCATGCTTGTTGAATCCCTTGGCTTCAACTTAATGTCTGTCTCAATGCTTTGCGATTTGAACATGATCGTAATGTTTGGAAAATATCGTTGCCTTGTACTAATGGAATCTGACAAGTCTCTAGTGTTTGAAGGGTATCGAAAAGATGATTTGTACGTGGTAGATTTCTCAGCAGGGCCACAGCTTGCAGTATGTCTTCTAGCAAAGGCTTCAGAATGCTGGCTCTGGCATCGGAGGCTTGGACATGCTGGCATGAGGAACCTCCACACCCTTGCGAAGAAGAAGCATGTCATAGGCATCGAGGGCGTCAAGTTCAAGAAAGACCACTTATGCGGTGCCTGTGAAGCAGGGAAGATGACGAGGGCCAAACATCCCTCGAAGACAATCATGACCACTACTCGACCCTTCGAACTGCTTCACATGGATCTTTTCGGTCCCACTCATTACTCAACTCTAACTACTACTGCTTGCCTCTATGGCTTCGTTATTGTTGATGATTATTCTAGATATACTTGGGTGCACATAATCCTTTACAAGACTGAAGTGCAGGATGTCTTCAGACGCTTCGCCAATCGAGCTATGAACAATTTTGGCGCCAAGATAAAGCACATCAGAAGTGACAATGGCACTGAATTCAAGAACACTGGCCTTGATACATATCTTGATACCTTGGGCATCACACATGAATTCTCAGCCCCGTACACGCCACAGCAGAATGGCGTCGTCGAACGCAAGAACAGAACACTAATTGAGATGGCCAGAACGATGCTAGATGAATACAAGACCCCAAGAAAATTCTGGCCCGAAGCCATTGATACTGCATGCCATACAATCAATCGTGTTTATCTTCACAAGCTACTGAACAAGACATCTTATGAGCTCCTTACTGGCAAGAAGCCAAATGTCAGTTACTTCAGAGTATTTGGCGCAAGGTGCTGGATCAAGGACCCACATCACACCTCAAAATTTGCACCAAAAGCACATGAGGGTTTTATGCTTGGATATGGAAAGGATTCGCACTCCTACAGAGTCTTCAATCTCTTTCATTACAAAGTGGTTGAAACAGTGGATGTGCGGTTCGATGAGACCAACGGTTCACAAAGAGAGCAGCTGCCAAATGTGCTAGATGAAGTTCCATCCAGTGAATCAATCAAGCTAATGGGAACTGGAGAAATTATACCTTCTGAAGCTCATCCTGAAGAAGAACTTATCATTTCAGCACCTGATCAACATGAAGACAATGCTCAGCCTGAAGACATTCCTTCCAACAACGACAATGAACAGCAAGAGCAAAGTCTTCGCCCTGTACATCCTCGCGTTGCCAATGAAGTGCAGATTGAAAGAATAATTGATAGCATCAATGCACCTGGTCCACTCACTCGTTCAAGGGCAACTCAGCTAGCAAATTTCTGTGGGCACTTCGCATTCGTCTCAATATCAGAACCCAAGAAAGTTGAAGAAGCCTTCATGGAACCTGAATGGATTCAAGCTATGCAAGAAGAGCTTCAACAGTTTGAGCTGAATAATGTATGGGAACTGGTTAAGCGTCCTGATCCACGGAAGCACAATATAATAGGCACCAAATGGATATACCGCAACAAGCAAGATGAGCATGGTCAAGTTGTCAGAAACAAAGCTCGTCTCGTTGCTCAAGGATATACTCAAGTGGAAGGCATTGACTTCGATGAAACATTTGCTCCTGTGGCTAGACTTGAAGCCATACGCATACTGCTGGCCTATGCAAATCATCATAACATACTTCTATATCAAATGGATGTGAAGAGTGCCTTTCTCAATGGCAAGATTGAAGAAGAAGTGTATGTTGCACAACCGCCTGGCTTTGAAAATCCAAAACATCCTGACATGGTATACAAGCTCAACAAGGCACTGTATGGCCTCAAACAAGCCCCTCGGGCCTGGTATGACACACTCAAATACTTCCTGAAGAGCAAAGGCTTCATACCTGGTTCCCTAGATCCCACTCTTTTCACGAAGACATATGATGGTGAACTGTTTGTGTGCCAAATATATGTGGATGACATTATCTTCGGCTGCACCAATCAGAAGTACAGTGAAGAGTTTGGATATATGATGCAAGAGCAATATCAGATGTCCATGATGGGGGAGCTGAAGTTCTTCCTTGGTCTTCAAATACGACAACAACGCAATGGCATCTTCATATCTCAAGAGAAGTATCTCAAAGATTGCCTGAAGAAGTTCGGTATGCAAGACTGCAAAGGCTTCACAACACCAATGCCAGCCAAACATCATCTGGGTCCTGACGACAATGGTAAAGAGTTCGATCAAAAGGTATACCGCTCCATGATTGGTTCTTTACTTTATCTATGTGCATCTAGGCCAGATATTATGCTTAGTGTTTGCATGTGTGCTCGATTTCAAGCGGCACCAAAGGAGTCGCATCACTTAGCTGTGAAGCGAATTCTTCGATATTTGGCTCACACCCCAACTCTAGGATTATGGTATCCAAAGGGCTCAGAGTTTGATCTGGTTGGATTCTCGGATGCTGATTATGCTGGTGACAAAGTTGATCGCAAGTCTACATCAGGCACATGTCACTTTCTGGGACGATCACTTGTATGTTGGTCTTCAAAGAAGCAGAACTGTGTATCTCTCTCCACTGCTGAATCTGAATACATTGCTGCTGGATCTTGCTGCGCTCAGCTTCTGTGGATGAAGCAAACACTCAAGGACTATGGCATTCATCTGAAGCAAGTGCCACTTTACTGCGACAACGAAAGCGCCATCAAGATTGCCAACAACCCAGTTCAGCACTCGAAGACAAAGCACATTGAAATTCGTCATCACTTTCTCAGAGATCATGTTGTGAAGGAAGACATTGATATCATACACGTCAACACTGAAGAGCAATTGGCAGATATCTTCACCAAGCCCTTGGATGAGAAGAGGTTTTGCAAGTTACGGTGTGAGCTAAATATCCTGGAATCCTCAAATGTCCTGTGATCAGGCACACATCCTAACCCTTATGCATATTGATGACTTAGATGTGCAACACACGAAGTAAAGTATATCTTCAATCAATGAAGACATACATTCTAAGTGTGAATACATTAATGTGGAATTTGACTTCGGAGCGCCACGATAATTGTGCGCCGTGTCTGGGTCTAATACTTCCTATACGGTGGGTAACGCCACCACCAAACGTTCTATTTTGAAGTGTTTCACTCATGGCGTTACCTTGCAATGTCTTCACATTTGGTTTGGCTTCGATCTCAACATATTTTCATGATTATCTTCACTATGTTGATTATATATATATATATATATATATATATATATATATGCTAGTGTTCTGTCCTCTACAGCATTCACTTATAGCTATGTCTTCGTGTTGAATCTTTTGAACTAAGTGAATGTGATCGGACCCTAACCTCTCTATGCTTTCTATCTCAAACTCTATCTCTCCAAGTCATATGCATTCTATTGAAACTGTCGAATGTCTTCTCTGCGTCCTTGTCAGCAGAAGATACAGAGACAACCATTAAGTCCGTTTTCAATGCTCATTCCTCCACATGAAATCCGGAGAAGTAGGAACGACCACCCGACAATCCAGGCGTGCGTGGGACGTGGAACAAACCCCAAAATTCCGCATAATGGCCACGTGTTCCTCAGATGCGAATCGCCAGGGGCACCTGTGTAATAGCACAGTGCCGCCCCTGTGCCTATAAATACACACTCACAGCGGTCATTATCTCTTCTTCCACCCTCGCACGAACCCTAGCGCCACCGCTAGCTCTCGACGACGCCGGCGACGAAGCGCTTCGCTGCCGCAACCTCTCCGACGCCGTCTTCACGCCGACCGCGGACATCGTCCTCTCCGCCGTCGCCGTAGGTGTCCTCCGTCGCCAAGTTAGGGCACGGAAGAGTGAACTGCTCGGCCTCATCTCCCACTCCGTCTAGCAGTTCTCAGTGTGGTAAATAAAACTCCCTTTTTACAGCACCGTTGATCCTATTGATCTGTCACTTTCTACCACAAGCAGTTTCTGTTCACACAAGCTAGATCTCTCTCATACTGCATCTCATAACATGCCTAGTATATTCACTTGTGCTTCACAAAGTAGTTAGATTCCTCACTTGTACTGATCTGTGGATTCGTACAAATCTGGAACCAACTTCTTATCTATGAGTGAATGTCTTCGCACGATGAGGTCAATGTCTTCTAAACTGATTTATCTTCAAAATCTTCTGAGAATGCATATGACCTCTTCCCCTTCCCTCGCACCTTAATGCTGTCACAGGTACATGTCCGTGGGAGAATCCTTTGGTTCTCATAGTCTGCATTCATTTGCAGAATTCTTACAGCATCACATAAATTCTCCCGAAGCCAGTTCCTGTTGGTCCAGCAAACGAAAACCTTTGAAGCCTTTGAACGTCTTGAAGCCTTTCAAGTTAAAGTTTATGGCTTCAGAGAAAGCAGCAAGGAAGGGTGGCAGAAAGCGTCGTGGTGAGACCTCCAGAGATCTGCCAGATGAACTCTCAGAAATGTACAAGACAGATCCTGAAGAGGATTACAGTCAGCGCAAGACCCGAATCCAATGGATTCGAAGATATTGGGCAGAACAATGGTTCAAATACAGATTTGTGACCCAGGAGTATGCTGAGAAAAACGCCATCAAGAGACCGTGGGGAGACATCCTATTCAAGAATCTTCTACCCAGGTCCAGAGATGAAGCCATTGCTCAAGGCTTCTATCCATGCATGGTCCGTGGACCACAGCCTGCTGATGCACACTCGTCGTCACTGCTATGGTGTCGTGACGACAATCTGTTCAAGCGCAACTTCCAGTTTGCTCAAAACTCTGCGAAGCAGAACAAGAAGACTTTTGGGTTAGACTTCAACCCTGGTCCCTCATCTCCAAGGGCAGATGGCACACGACATGCAGAACCCAATGTCATCGGTCCTTTCGCCAACCTTGAAGGCCTCATCACCTACATCTTGGTTCAAGGGACTGCAGTGAATGAGCCTGCAGCTGACACTGAGTCTGATGACGCGCCTGCAGTGCCGAAGCCAAAGCAGTTGAAGAAGCCAAAAGCTTCAAAGCCGGCCCCTTCACCAAAAATCTCAAGGGCGAAGCCATTGGCAACTGCACCTCCTGAAGACAGTGTGCAGTCTGAAGACTTATCACGCGTCTCCAAGCCCCAGAAGGCCAAGATGCCTCTGTCTCACACTGGCAAAGAGCTAACAGCTGCTGCCATTCTGCGCAATGACGACATTGATCTGTCAAGTGATGAAGATCTTGCAGATGACGCTCTTGAGCAACTCATCAAGAGCAAAGAAGAAGCAGAAATCTTCAATGATCTGCCTCTCTTTGATGTCACCATCATCCACAACTTCATTGACGAGTGGTTTGACACGCCAAACATCAGCTTTGAAGATCTGCAGCTACCCATTGGCCTCAGTGTCGCCTTCCAAGGCGCCATTGCTTCAGAACTTGCTATTGCCCAGCGCATTGTTGAACTGAAGCAGAAGATTGACTATGAAAAGGCTCAGTTCAAGAAGCATATGGCCAAGCTCAGCGTGCAAGAAGTGAAGAACTTCAAGACAATGATGCACGAGCTCAAGGAAGCCTTTGTGAAGAAGCGTGCAGAAGCTCAGGGTTCGCGTGAGCGCATGAAGACTCTGGCTGACAGATGTGTGCAAGCCTATAATGAGGCTGAGAAGCGCAAGGCACTTGGGCGTCCTGGCATCGACCCCAGGATGGCCGCAAAGAAGAAGAAGAAGCCTGCTACGGCTGAATCTGATGCACCAAGGCAAGAAGCAGTTCCGATTGTCTTCCCAACTAGACTGACTGGCTCGAAGCCAAAAGCCGGTCAACAGCTTCAGAGCTCAAGAAGACAAGGACTGCTGAGGCTGAAGCCAGGAAGAGGAAACACTCTGAAGCCTCTCCTACTGCCCCCTCCAAGAAGAAGAGGAAGACCAAGAAAGCTCGGGCTGCTTCCACAGAGCCCTTGATAGTTGAACCCATTTCTATGGTTCATCCTGACGCAGAACGTCAACTGACAGTTCATGAGCCTGCTTCCACAGAGGCTCCTGAAGCTGAAGACATTCCAGCAGCTGATCCCATCGCTGCTGAAGACATTGGTCATCATGACAATGTAGAAGATGATGCAGTCCTTCCTCAGTTGAAAACAGTGAACTCATCAGCATTGGTCGTCCACTGACGCCAATTGCACAGGATGCTTCATGGGCGGATCGCCCACAAGAGGAAGAAGACTATGAGGCCCAGCCCACTCCAACTCCACAGGCGTCGTCTGCGTTCCGCAGGCTTCGCAAAGGTCCAAGGCCTCAAGTCTCTGCTGAAGACATTCCGGCTGCATCAGCCGCAGAAGAAGAAGTACCACAAGATCCCACTCCCCTGTCCACCAAGAAGCAGTTCTCCAGGAGAACGTGCCTGTGACCGACCCTCCAGCTAGTCAAGTGGAGGATGAAAATCTTGAGGCTGCCACAACCACCAATGAAGCTAATGTGGAGCCCTCCCCAGCAAAAGCTTCAGAAGACAGCGAAGCCACTGATCCCGCCACTTCTGTTCCTGAGTCTGCTGCCGGTCCCCAATTCAACTATCATGTTGAGCACAGGCCTCAGGTCCAGAAGCCAATCCCAAGACTGCCAAGGTTTCCAGGTCCTGCATCAGCACCTGGCTCCTTCAACATCAATGGCTTCAGGGCAGACAACACGTTCTTCAATAGCTCCAGGAACCCCTACTCAAGGGAAAGGATATCATCTGATCGGTTCTGGAGCTATCCTCAGCGAAGCTATTACTCTTGCATTCTTTACAACCAAGGTCGCATCTTCCCACACAAGCGCCTTGACGTTGAAGCTATAGCTGGTCTGCCCTGTCTAGAAGAAGCGTTGGATTGCTTCAAGCAAGTGGGTCTGCTGCAGTTTGTTACTGATGAAGAGCATTGGAATGAAGAGCTGCTGCTACAATTCTATGCCACACTTCACATCAAAGGGTACAGCAGAGATCCGAAGACTTGGGTCCTGGAGTGGATGACTGGCAACGTTCATCACGAAGCCAATGCATTTGACATCATTGAGCTCACTGGCTTGCCCACTCCTGGCGATCTCTTCGAGCAAGGCTGTCAGCTGCATGCTGAAGCTATTGAGAGCATCTTTCAGCGGCCAGAACCTGATATGAGTCAAATGCTCAGCATGATGAAGCCATTGCCCCAAGATGCTGCTTATCCCACAGAGTTCTTCGTTGAAGACCTTGAGTACCTGCCCAGAACCATCTATCACATCATCAGGCGAACTCTCTGGCCTATCAAAGGGCACTCTCCAAATGCCAAGCTTCAGGGTGCAATGAAGACTTTGGTCTTCTATATACTTCATGGCAAATGCTTCAATGCACAGGACTTCTTCATACGCCAACTTGCTGCATCAGGCATTGATCTGTTTGGTTTGAAGTTCTACGCCCCTTGGGTCATGCGGCTGATCAAGCTACACTCCGCCATCTCGTATCAGCCCTCAGCCCGCAACCATCGGATCTTCTTGCCTGACGTGGACATGTCTACTGAAGCCATATATTCTGAGCCTGCCAAGCAACCTCTAAGTCTTCAGAATGCAGAACATCAGAGTTTTACTCAGAACGTTGAAGGCGTTGAAGCAGTTTCTCGGGTGTATCCTTTGGCTGGCACTACACGTGCACCACACCCTGCTTCCACTGAAGCCACTGACAGTGCCACTGCTCCAAGACCCAAGAAGCGCACTCGTGTTCTCAACGACCGAGAGCTTCTTGTGGCTCTACATCAGAAACAGGATAGGCATCATGACTGGCTGAAGCGTCAGATGAAAAGCCTCTTGGTGGATGTTAATCGCACTCGAAATCTTGCCACCAAGAATGCTTTCGTTGCCCATGAAACCTGTCGCCGCACATGGAAAGGGCTCACGATGATGTTTCTGAAGCTGATCTTCAAGAGGATGGCTTCACTGAGAGATTCAAGTTTGACTCCACACCTCCTCGAAGGGCTGTGCTGCTAGGAACTCCATCCCTTGAAGACTCTGAGTTCTCTTCCTCTGCTGCCACAGTGACTGCCAGAATTATTGAGGAAGAAGACGATGCTACTTCACCGCCACCTCCTTCAGCACCTCCAAGCTCTTCTGCACCGCCAAACAACACCAACAACCCTGCTACTTCACCTACTCCTCATGGGAACGAGTAGAGGCTCTATGTCTTCAAACCTTTTTGGTCATTACTGACAAAAGGGGGAGAAGCATATGAGATTGATAGTCTTCAAGCGGGTCCATATGGGCGGGTGCTTATATTTTGCTTCGTGCTTACAACTCTCGTTTTTGCTACATTTGGTTCTTATGAGTTGTAACACTTAAACTAGATGGTCGTCTGCTACTTATTTGCCACCTTGTTTTGCGAAGATAAATTCCGCATGTGCGACGATAAATTCCGCACTTAGCTCATTCTGCAGACGTCCATTTTCCATTATGCATGTCATTATCTTCATATACTTTCACATGCATAGTGGATTGTCATCATAAGTTGAAGTGGATCTCCACAAGTACAACCTGCCATGTGCATTTGCATTCCAAAAGCAAATTAACTTATATGCACATCTTCAGGGGGAGCCCTTGCAACTTATGAAGACAATTCCTTATCCTTTACAATTTCACAGATTATATTCCCCGTTGAAAACTTCAACTAGTTTGTCATCAATCACCAAAAAGGGGGAGATTGTAAGTGCATCTAGTGCCACCCCTAGTTGGTTTTGGAGTATTGACGACAAACCTAGTTGAGGGACTAATGTGTTTGTGAGAATTGCAGGATAACACAGGTAGAAGTCCCTCATTGATTCGGTTTTACTACCAGAGATGACCCCTAAAAATGTATGAAGACATTGAAGTCAAAGGTGGTATATGAAGATATTCACATTGAAGACTATGACAAGAGAAGACACGATATGAAGCCTATGGAGCTCGAAGACTTAGATCTTTCGTAGTTCTTTTTCTTTTGTGTTGAGTCATAGGAACCACCGTACTGTTAAGTGGGGTCCAAGAGAACCAGTCAGAATGACTGAAGTGATGCCTAAACCAAAAACCTATGTCTTCGAGTGAAGACTATGAGAGCGAATCTTGTCCAGAGTCGGACAAGTCAGCTTTGCTTGTAGCCCAAGTAAAGTTGCCGTGTGAGTTTGAAATCTGACCGTTGGAACACGTGTCAGTTCCTTAGTGACCCAGGGTCATTTCGGACAAATCAGGTCGGGTTGCCAAGTGGCTATAAATAGCCCACCCCCTACAACCATAAACGGTTGGCTGCTCAGATTGAAAGTACGGCTTTTGTCGTTTGAGAGCAACCCACCTCGAAGCCTTTGAGAGAGAATTCCTTGCGAGGATAAAGCCCTAACCACCAGAGCCAGAGAGAATTGGGCATCACTTAAGTCTTCTTGTCTGTGTGATCTGAAGACTTATTACACTTGAGGACTGTGCATCCTCCAGCCGGTTAGGCGTCGCGTTCTGAGCATCCAAGAGACATTGTGGATTGCCAGTGAACGAAATCTGTGAAGGTTTGGGAGTCTACCTTGAAGACTTACCAGAGTGATTGGGCGAGGTCTATGTGACCTTAGCTCAAGGAGAATACGGTGAGGACTGGGTGTCCTGAGCTGCGTGTTCAGGACTGGGTGTCCGGGACTGTGTGTCCTAAGGTTTAAATACCTAGCCGCTCCAACCAGACGTACAGTTGTCACAGCAACTGGAACTGGTCCAACAAATCATTGTCTTCAACGAGTCACTGGTTTCATCTTCACTTCCCTTTACTTACTGCTACTCCTTGTGAAGTCATTGTATGTTTGCACTATCATTTGTCTTCACTGAGTGACTGCGTGTTCTGTTTGGCTTCACAATATCTTCCTACCTGATCCTTACTACCTAGCTGCTATTAGTCTTTGTGCTTTCACTTCATTGAATACTTGACTATGGTTTGCCTAGTGTAGTCTACCTTCCGCTGCATGGTAATAGGTTTAATTTTATCGTTTGTCTTCAAAACTTCTATGTTCTGAAGACTTTCATAAAATCGCCTATTCACCCCCCCTCTAGTCGATATAACGCACTTTCACGAGTCCGACACGACGAGCATGGAGTCGCGGGCGAGCGACCTCATTGGAGGTGCAGTGAACTATTTGCTAGCGCCATCGCCGTAGAGAAAGTTCGTGTGGAGTAACAAATAAAAGGGCGTTGAGGCAGAGGATGATGAAGAAAAAATGCAGTGTGTCCGCCATGGCGGCGTCAGTGTAGTAGGACGGGGAGGAGGAGGCCGAAAAGAACGACGATGATGACGGGGCCAGTGTAGTAGGACGCAAAGAAGGAGGCCGAGAAGAACGACGATGACGACGACACCATTGTTGATGGAAATATGCCCTAGAGGCAATAATAAAATGGTTATTATTATATTTCCTAAATCATGATAAAGGTTTATTATTCATGCTAGAATTGTATTGACCGGAAACTTAAATACATGTGTGAATACATAAACAAATATTGTGTCCCTAGTAAGCCTCTACTAGACTAGCTCGTTGATCAAAGGTTTCCCAACCATAGACATGTATTGTCATTTTGATAAGGGGATCACATCATTAGGAGAATGATGTGATGGATAAGACCCATCCGTTAGCTTAGCATATTGATCGTTCAATTTATTGCTATTACTTTCTTAATGTCAAATATATATTCCTTCGACTATGAGATTATGCAACTCCCGGATACCGGAGGAATACCTTGTGTGCTATCAAACGTCACAACGTAACTGGGTGATCATAAAGATGCTCTACAGGTATCTCCGAAGGTGTTTGTTGAGTCGGCATAGATCAAGATTAGGATTTGTCACTCCGAGTATCAGAGAGGTATCTATGGGCCCTCTAGGTAATACACATCATAAGAAGCCTTGCAAGCAAGTGACTAATGAGTTAGTTGCAAGATTATGTATTACAGAACGAGTAAAGAGACTTGTTGGTAACGAGATTGAACTAGGTATGAAGATACCGACGATCGAATCTCAGGCAAGTAACATACCGATGGACAAAGGGAATTACGTATGTTGTCATAAGGTTCGACCGATAAAGATCTTTGTAGAATATGTAGGAGCCAATATGAGCATCCAGGTCTCGCTGTTGGTTATTGACTGGAGAGGTGTCTCGGTCATGTCTACATAGTTCTCGAACCCATAGGGTCCGCACGCTTAACATTCGTTGACGATATAGTGTTATATGATTTGGTGACCGAATGTTGTTCGGAGTCCCGGATGAGATCACGTACATGACAAGGAGTCTCGAAATGGTCGAGAGGTAAAGATTGATATATAGACAATGATATTCGGACACCAGAATAATTTTGGAGTGAACCGTGTAGTCAGGGGTCACCGGAAGGGGTTCCGGACACCCCGATAAGTGTATGGGCCTAATGGGCCAAAGGTGGGGACAGACCAACCCACTAGGGGGCTGGTGCGCCCCTTCCTTGGCCGGCCAGCCCTAGGGGAAGGAAAGGGGAGGGGTGGCCCCTCCTGCCTTTCCCTCCTCATGTGAGAAAGGAAAGGGGGGGGGACGCCACCATCCCCTGCCTTCCTCCCGCACTCATACATGGCAGGGGGCGGCTTGGGGCATGACCCAAGTGGGATTTGGCCCCACTTGGGGCACCTCCAGGCTGCCTCCTCCCTCCCCACCTATATATATGTGTGAGTGGGGCGCCTAGCACAACATAAAACATTATCTTAGCCGTGTGCGGCGCCCCCCTCCACCGTTTACACCTCCGGTCATATTTTTGTAGTGCTTAGGAGAAGTCCTGCGGAGATAACTTCATCATCACCATCACCATGCCGTTGTGCTGCCGAAACTCATCTGCTACTTCGCCGTCTTGCTGGATCAAGAAGGCGGAAAACGTCACCGAGCTGAACGTGTGTAGAACGCTGAGGTGTCATACATTCAATACTTGATCGGTTGGAGCACGAAGAAGTTCGACTACACCAATCGCGTTATTAAACACTTCCGCTTACGGTCTACGAGGGTACGTAGACACACTCTCCCCTTTCGTTGCTATGCATCTCCATGGATAGATCTTGTGTGTGCGTATTTTTTTCGTTTTCCATGCAACGATTCCCAACAATTGTAGTAGGACGTTGATACGTCTCCAACGTATCTATAATTTATGAAGCATTCATGCTATTATATTATCTATTTTGGATGTTTATGGGCTTTACTAAACACTTTTATATTATTTTTGGGACTAACCTATTAACCGGAGGCCCAGCCCAAATTGCTGTTTTCTTGCCTATTTCAGTGTTTCGAAGAAAAGGAATATCAAACGGAGTCCAAACGGAATGAAACCTTCGGGAGAGTTATTTTTGAAACGGAAGCAATCCATGAGACTTGGAGTAGACATCAGGGAAGTTTCAAGGAAGCCACGAGGCAGGGAGGCGCACCCTACCCCCTGGGCGCGCCCCCACCCTTGTGGGCCCTCGTGGATCCTCTAACTGACTTCTTTTGCCTATATATGTCCATATACCCTAAAAACATCGAGGAACACAATAGATCGGGAGTTCCGCTGCCGCAAGCCTCCGTAGCCACCAAAAACCAATCTAGACCCGTTCCGGCACCCTGCCGGAGGGGGGAATCCCTCTCCGGTGGCCATCTTCATCATCCCGGCGCTCTCCATAACAAGGAGAGAGTAGTTCACCCTCGGGGCTGAGGGTATGTACCAGTAGCTATGTGTTTGATCTCTCTCTCTCTCTCTTGTGTTCTTGAGGTGGTACGATCTTAATGTATCGCGAGCTTTGCTATTATAGTTGGACCTTATGATGTTTCTCCCCCTCTACTCTCTTGTAATGGATTGAGTTTTTCCTTTGAATTTATCTTATCGGATTGAGTCTTTAAGGATTTTAGAACACTTGATGTATGTCTTGCATGTGCTTATCTCTGGTGACAATGGGATATCACGTGATCCACTTGATGTATGTTTTGGTGATCGACTTGCGAGTTCCGTGACCTCATGAACTTATGCATAGGGGTTGGCACACGTTTTCGTCTTGACTCTCCGGTAGAAACATTAGGGCATTCTTTGAAGTACTTTGTGTTGGTTTGAATAGATGAATATGAGATTGTGTGATGCATATCGTATAATCATACCCGCGGATACTTGAGGTGACATTGGAGTATCTAGGTGACATTAGGATTTTCGTTGATTTGTGCCTTAAGGTGTTATTTTACTACGAACTCTAGGGCTGTTTGTGACACTTATAGGAATAGCCCAATAGATTGATCGAAAAGAATAACTTTGAGGTAGTTTCGTACCCTACAATAATCTCTTCGTTTGTTCTCTGCTATTAGTGACTTTGGAGTGACTCTTTGTTGCATGTTGAGGGATAGTTATATGATCTAATTATGTTATTATTGTTGAGATAACTTGCACTAGTGAAAGTATGAACCCTAGGCCTTGTTTACTAGCATTGCAATACCGTTTACGCTCACTTTTATCATTAGTTACCTTGCTGTTTTTATATTTTCAGATTACAAAAACCTATATCTACCATCCATATTGCACTTGTATCACCATCTCTTCGCCAAACTAGTGCACCTATACAACTTACCATTTGTATTGGGTGTGTTGGGGACACAAGAGACTCTTTGTTATTTGGTTGCAGGGTTTCTTGAGAGAGACCATCTTCATCCTACGCTCCCACGGATTGATAAACCTTAGGTCATCCACTTGAGGGAAATTTGCTACTGTCCTGCAAACCTCTGCACTTGGAGGCCCAACAACGTCTACAAGAAGAAGGTTGCGTAGTAGACATCAAGCTCTTTTCTGGCGCCATTGTCGGGGAGGTTAGCGCTTGAAGGTATATCTTTAGATCTTGCAATCGAATCTTTTAGTTTCTTGTTTTATCGCTAGTTTAGTTTATAAAATTACAAAAAAAATGGAATTGAGTTTGCCTCATATGCTTCATCTTTTTAATATTTTTCATGAGAATGATGGAAAGGAAAATTGTGCTCAAGTGCTAGAAGAAGAAGTCTATAAAATGTTTGGCACTAAATCTTTGAATGATGAGCATGATTGCAATGTTTTTAGTATGAAATCCTTGAATATCCATGGTACTAATGATGATTGCACTAGTCATGATGAAAATGTCTCTTATAAGCATGCCAATTTTTGTGGACTGCATAGAGTTTGCAAGTACACACCAAATAGGGAAGATGAATTTTGCAAGAGGCATAAGTATTTAGAAACTAAATGGTTGCAAGAAAGGCTAGATGATTGTGCCGAAAGATTCAATATTTATCGCCATCCTTGTGAACTTTGCAATGAACATGGTAATTTAAAGCTCCAATGCTATTTGTTTCATGATCAAACCGTGTCGAAAAATTGTGATAACTTGATTACCCTTGAGCATCGTAAAGAGCTTAGTCTTCTTTTGGGGTATAAAGAAATGAAACGTATAACTAAGGGTATTCCAAAATTTAATCTTGATAGATTTATTGATTTTGATCTAGAAGAATTTTTTATGCATTGTGCGGTGAAGTGCATTGAAAATCCTTATATTGCCAATTACATAAAGACAAGAAAACAAATAGAAGATGAAGAGAATACTAATGAAAGGGAAGAGACTTCCCAATATTCTCCTATTATTTCTTATGATGAATCAGGTAACGAGGAGGAGCCTCCTATTCAACCAATCTCATCAATAAGGAGCTCCGAAAAGAGGATTAAACCCACACATGATGTGAAGAAGAAAAAGAAAATACGGAGAAGCAAAGGTAGAAAGGTATCCCTCCCAAATGATGTTGCTCCTATTGCTCATTGTGATGATGATAATTGCTATACCATTGGTGCTATCCATTCTATTAATGATGAGAGTGATTATGCTTATGATATGAAAAGGCCCAAGCTTGGGGATGCTATGTTTGATGAGAATGACATGTTTGAGAATATATTTGCTGCAATTAATGTTTGTCCCAAGCTTGGGGATTCTATGTTGAATGAAGATGATATTTTTAGCCTCCCAAGTTTTGATATGCAAATTTGTTATGATGATAGGATGCCCCCTACTTATGATGATTATATTTATGAAAGTGGGCTTGGAAGAGTGTCAACTTTAGGAAGTAATGATCCCACTATTTTGGAGGATGTTGAATCTTATTTTTACAATTATGAAAGTGGATTTGGAGAAGTCATGACTTTATTTAGTAATGATTCCACTATCTTGGAAGAGGTTTCAATCGATTATGATGAGAACAAAGTTACTACTTATGATGATTATTGTGATGATACTTATGCTATAAAAGTAATGATGATTATATTTATAAAACTTGTAATGATTACGATTACCCCTTTTCTGAAAATTACTCTTTTAATATGGAAACAATTTATAGTATTCGAGTTTCTTATGATACTCCCACTATTCCGAATGAGAAGAATTTGCTTATATGAAGAGTAATAAAATTTCTATGCTTGTAGATCATGAAAATAATGCTTTTGTGATGGTTATATTGTTGAATTCATTCATTATGCTACTGAAAATTATTATGAGGGAGGAATATATGCTTGTAGGAATTGCAATAATATCAAGTTTCCTCTCTATGTGCTTTAAATCTTGAAGTTATGCTTGTTTTACTTTCCTATGCTAGTTGATTGTTGTTCCCATAAGTTGTTTGCTCACAAAATCCCTATGCATAGGAAGTGGGTTAGACTTAAATGTTCTAGTCATATTCTTCATGATGCTCTATTTATGTTTCAATTCTTATCTTTTATGTGAGCATCATTGAAATCATCATGCCTAGCTAGGGGCGTTAAACGATAGCGCTTGTTGGGAGGCAACCTAATTTTATTTTTGTTCTTTGCTTTTTGATCCTGTTTAGTAATAAATAATTCATCTATCCTGTATTTATATGTGGTTTTATGCTTTTAATTAGTGTTTGTGCCAAGTAGAACCTTTGAGAAGACCTAGGGGAAGTCTTTGCGATCTTGCTGTAAAAAACAGAAACTTAAGCACTCATGAGATTTGCTGCCATTTTTTAATGGAGAGTGCTATTTAGTTAATTCTTTTTGAATATGATTAATAAATAAATTCCTAACGTCCAGAAATTTATTTTAGAATTTTTGGGGTTCCATAAGTATAAGTTTGATACAGATTACTACAGACTGTTCTGTTTTTTGACAGATTCTGTTTTCTATGTATTGTTTGCTTATTTTGATGAATCTATGAGTAGTATCGGAGGGTATGAACCATAGAGAAGTTGGAATACAATAGATATAACACCAATATATATAAATAATGAGTTCATTACAGTACCTTGAAGTGGTGATTTATTTTCTTATACTAACGGATCTTACGAGTTTTCTGTTAAGTTTTGTGTTGTGAAATTTTCAAGTTTTGGGTAAAGATTCGATGGACTATGGAATAAGAAGTGACAAGAGCCTAAGATTGGGGATTCCCAAGGCACCCCAAGGTAATATTCAAGGACAACCAAGAGCCTAAGCTTGGGGATGCCCCGGAAGGCATCCCCTCTTTCGTCTTCGTTCATTGGTAACTTTACTTGGAGCTATATTTTTATTCACCACATGATATGTGTTTTGCTTGGAGTGTCAATTTATTTTGTTAGGATTTGCTTTCTTTTATTTATAACAATGTTTTGCATCTTTTATTTCAATAAAAGTGGCATTGATGGCCTTTACTATGCCTATTTTACAAGTCTACATGTTGCCGTTTGAAAACAGATAGTTTACCATTGTTGCAAAAATTCCCTAGAAAAGTCAGAATGTGATAAAATGTTGAAACCTTTTTAATAATAAGATCTGATAAATTTACTACAGTGGCTATTTTCTTTCATAATTTTTGGAGCTAGGGAAGTATGGATCTTGGTGCATTCTTCACAGACTGTCCTGTTTAGGCAGATTGCTGTTATGTTTGCATTGTTTGCATATGTTTGCTTGTTTAATGATTCTATTTGAGGATAGGACTATTAAATATGTGGAGTAATTTAGTATTCAATGTTGATTAATAATTTTAGTGATTTGCTACAGAAGTGTATGATAAGGTTTTTGCATTGGTTTATACTAACCTATCTCATGAGTCCTTGTTGAGTTTTGTGTGGATGAAGCTTTTGAGATTTAGGGAGACCGTGATATGAGAGGAATTAAGGAGAAACAAAATCTCAAGCTTGGGGATTCCCAAGGTATTCCAAGATAATATTTCAAGAAGTCTCAAGCATCTAAGCTTGGGGATGCCCTGGTTGGCATCCCACCTTTCTTCTTCAGCAACTATCGGTTAGTATCGGTTGATCCTAAGTTTTTGCTTCTTCACATGATGTTTGCTATTCTTAGATATCATTTTATTTTGTTTTTCTTGCTGTTTGAATAAAGTATCAAGATCTGAAATTATTAAATGGGAGAGTCTTCACATAGCTAAATAATTATTCAACTACTCATTGATCTTCACTTATATCTTTCGGGTAGTTTGTTATTCATTCATGTGCTTCACATATATCCTATGAGTAAATGGTTGAATGAATTGAATATAAAAATATATGAAATTATATATATTTCATATGATTATCCCATGGGGAGTAATGCCTTCACATGTAAGAATTAGAGGTGGTAAATTTATTGAAGGTTAGCAAACATTGTATTGGTCACTTGAACAATTCATGAAAGAATATTGAGGGAAGAGAGATTTCACATATAAATATACTATCTTGGAAATCTTTTGTAATTGTGATCACTCATTAAAATATGACATGTTAAAAGGTTGATGTTGGACAAGGAAGACAACATAATGGGTTATTTTTCTTATATCTGAAATAAAGTATATTGTCATGGATCATTCAACATGTTGAGCTTGCCTTTCCCCCCTCATGATAGCCAAATTCTTTGCACCAAGTAGAGATACTACTTGTGCTTCCAAACATCCCTTAAACCAGTATTGCCATGAGAGTCCACCATACCTACCTATGGATTGAGTAAGATCCTTCAAGTAAGTTGTCATCGGTGCATGCAATACAATTTGCTCTCTAAATATGTATGATCTATCAGTGTGGAGAAAATAAGCTTTATACGATCTTGTGATGAGTAAGCAATAAAAGCGACAAACTACATAATAAAGGTCCCTATCACAAGTGGCAATATAAAGTGACGTTCTTTCACATTAAGGTTTTGTGCATCCAACTATAAAAGCGCATGCCAACCTCTGCTTCCCTCTGCGAAGGGCCTATCTTTTATTCTTGTCTTATATCTTATGCAAGAGTCATGGTGATCTTCACCTTTGCTTTTTACATTTTATCCTTTGGCAAGCACATTGTGTTGGAAAGATCCTGATATATATATATATAGGGTAACACTATTCTAAGCATGAGTGTAGAATAACTTATTCTACACCCCTAGTAACGCTATGTACAAAATCTAGTAAAACGGTGTATAAAATGTAGTAATTCGGAAAATATTTTTTTATCATCTAAGTTTGTGATTTACTACATTTTTACGAAAATTACTATATTTTACATAGTGTGTTACTGTATTTTGTATGTACCGTTACTGGGGTGTAGAATAAGCTATTCTACACTCACGCTTAGTTTAGCGTTACTATATATATATATACCCAATTGGATGTAAGGCATCATGAACTATTATTTTTGACATTACCCTTGAGGTAAAAGGTTGGGAGGCGAATCTATAAGCCCCTATCTTTCTCTGTGTCTGATTAAAGCTTTGAACCCATAAATATCACGTGAGTGTTAGCAATTGTGAAAGACTAAATGATAGTTGAGTATGTGAAGTTTGCTGAATCAAAGCTCTGACATAGACCCTTCCTGAAAATAAGATGAATTGTAATTGTTTGATGACTAATAACACGGTTTGTTAGTTTTCAAGAAAGTTTATGATCTATACATTAACATGTGAATAGCTTGTTACTTGATCATGAGAAGTCCTATGAGTTGAGCTACTGTTATGATATATAATGACACTAGAAAAGGTGATTGAAATGACCATTGATCAAACTTGTGCACCTGCTAGCATTCACACTTCATAAATTCTTTCTTTGATCATTTACCTACTTGAGGACGAGCAAGAATTAAGCTTGGGGATGCTGATACGTCTCCAATGTATCTATAATTTATGAAGTATTCATGCTATTATATTATCTGTTTCGGATGTTTATGGGCTTTACTAAACACTTTTATATTATTTTTGGGACTAACCTATTAACCTGAGGCCCAGCCCAAATTGTTGTTTTCTTGCCTATTTCAGTGTTTCGAAGAAAAGGAATATCAAACAGAGTCCAAACGGAATGAAACCTTCGGGAGAGTTATTTTTGAAACGGAAGCAATCCACGAGACTTGGAGTAGACGTCAGGGAAGTTTCGAGGAAGCCACGAGGTAGGGAGGCACGCCCTACCCCCCTGGGTGCGCCCCCACCCTGGTGGGCCCCTCGTGGCTCCCATGACTGACTTCTTTTGCCTATATATGTCCATATACCCTAAAAACATCGAGGAACACAATAGATCGGGAGTTCCGCTATCGCAAGCCTCCGTATCCACCGAAAACCAATCGAGACCCGTTCCGGTACCCTGCCGGAGGGGGGAATCCCTCTCCGGTGGCCATCTTCATCATCCCGACGCTCTCCATAACAAGGAGGGAGTAGTTCACCCTCGGGGCTGAGGGTAGGTACCAGTAGCTATGTGTTTGATCTCTCTGTCTCTCTCTCTCTCTCGTGTTCTTGAGGTGGTACGATCTTGATGTATCGCGAGCTTTGCTATTATAGTTGGATCTTCTGATGTTTCTCCCCCTCTACTCTCTTGTAATGGATTGAGTTTTCCCTTTGAAGTTATCTTATCGGATTGAGTCTTTAAGGATTTGAGAACACTTGATGTATGTCTTGCATGTGCTTATCTGTGGTGACAATGGGATATCACGTGATCCACTTGATGTATGTTTTGGTGATCAACTTGCGAGTTCCGTGACCTCATGAACTTATGCATAGGGGTTGGCACACGTTTTCGTGTTGACTCTCCGGTAGAAACTTTGGGGCACTCTTTGAAGTACTTTGTGTTGGTTTGAATAGATGAATATGAGATTGTGTGGTGCATATCGTATAATCATACCCGCGGATACTTGAGGTGACATTGGAATATCTAGGTGACATTAGGGTTTTGGTTGATTTGTGTCTTAAGGTGTTATTTTACTACGAACTCTAGGGCTGTTTGTGACACTTATAGGAATAGCCCAATAGATTGATCGGAAAGAATAACTTTGAGGTGGTTTCGTACCCTACAATAATCTCTTCGTTTGTTCTCTGCTATTAGTGACTTTGGAGTGACTCTTTGTTGCATGTTGAGGGATAGTTATATGATCTAATTATGTTATTATTGTTGAGAGAACTTGCACTAGTGAAAGTATGAACCCTAGGCCTTGTTTACTAGCATTGCAATACTGTTTACGCTCACTTTTATCATTAGTTACCTTGCTGTTTTTATATTTTCAGATTACAAAAACCTATATCTACCATCCATATTGCACTTGTATCACCATCTCTTCGCCAAACTAGTGCACCTATACAACTTACCATTGTATTGGGTGTGTTGGGGACACAAGAGACTCTTTGTTATTTGGTTGCAGGGTTGCTTGAGAGAGACTGTCGGTGTCAAAACCGGCGGATCTCGGGTAGGGGGTCCCGAACTGTGCGTCTAGGCCGGATGGTAACAGGAGGCAGGGGACACAATGTTTTACCCAGGTTCGGGCCCTCTTGATGGAGGTAAAACCCTACGTCCTGCTTGATTAATATTGATGATATGGGTAGTACAAGAGTAGATCGAGATCGGAGAGGCTAAACCCTAGAAGCTAGCCTATGGTATGATTGTATGTTGTGGTTGTTGTCCTACGGACTAAAACCCTTCGGTTTATATAGACACCGGAGAGGGTTAGGGTTACACAAGGTCGGTTAAAAAGGAGGAGGTATCCATATCCGTATTGCCTAGCTTGCCTTCCACGCCAAGTAGAGTCCCATCCGGACACGAGACGAAGTCTTCAATCTCGTATTTTCATACTCTAACAGTCCGGCCAATAGAGATAGTCCGGCTATCCGGAGACCCCCTAATCCAGGACTCCCTCAGTAGCCCCTGAACTAGGCTTCAATGACGATGAGTCCGGCGCGCAGTATTGTCTTCGGCATTGCAAGGCGGGTTCCTTCTCCTAATACATCACAGAAGAATTTGAATACGAGGATAGTGTCCGACCCTGCAAAATAAGTTCCACATACCGCCGTAGAGAGAATAATATTTTCGCAAATCCAATTTGCTGACTTGTTTTGGCAGCATGACGTTATGTCATGGCCCGGTGATTATTCGAACCGTTTTTCTTCAACCAGCTCCACACATAACGCGAGGTGGTTTCTTGACACATCTTGTCAAAGCAGAGATCGTGTTCCCCCAATTACGGGATTCTCATTAATGCGGTCGTGGGTAACCCAACCGTGTCTAGGACTCCTAGATTATAGGCAAGTCCTAAATGGCTACGGAGAGGACGCTTGATATTCACCCTCTTTATAAAGGGACAAGGTTTTCGCTTTTTCCCTCTCATGCTCATCGAACCCTTCCCCCGCCTCGAGTACTAACACCCAAAGCCCAGGTTAGGTGCTCCGGATCTTCAATCATGTCCGGATCCAGCCTTCAAGGCCGATGGATGCCCTCCTCCGTTACGGAAGAGGACATCAAGAAGTTGAAGGAGGCCAGATACCTGACCGCCGAGGTTTTGCATTGGCTGCCTGCTCGAGGGCAGGTCGTCCCTACTCCCGAACCCAACGAGAACGTCGTGTTCGTCTCCCACTTCCTCCGAGGCCTAGGCCTCACTTTGGATCCCTTCGTCAGGGGTTTGATGTTCTATTACAGGCTAGATTTCCATGATCTAGCTCCGGACTCCTTTCTCCACATCTCGACATTTATTGTTGTGTGTGAGGCCTTCCTCCGCATTACCCCTCACTTCGGCCTGTGGCTCAAGACCTTTGAAGTGAAGCCGAAGATGATCGAGGGGCAACATGCAACGTGCGGAGGTGCATCAATAGTCAAGATGGCATGAGCTCCATGGCCGAAAGATTCCTTTCTAGAGGTGTCCGAATTATGGCAACGGGGGTGGTTTTACGTCACGACTCCCAGAAGTGCCAAGTGGGCGGCTGCCCCCGCTTTCCGCTCGGGCCCCCCACCACAACTGATGTCATGGATTAGCAGAGGTCTGAGCTAGGGTCCAGCCAAGGACGTGCCTATACTGCAAAGCCGCATTCGAGATCTCTTCGAGGGAGATTTTAATTTGGTTGTGGTAATACAAGTTATGCTGGCTCGTCAAGTCCAGCCTTGCAAACGCCGACCCCTTCGCTTGTGGGAGTTCAACCCAGAAGGACCGCATGCCATTCAAATTTTCCTCGTCCTGACGCACGAGGAGATGTACAAGTCATTCTTCGGACCTCAAGTAGAGTGTCCGGATACTACCGATGACGTGGGTTTGAGCAGTAACCGCGCCGCCAAACAAGTAAGAAATCCTCTAGCCGAACACACTGTCTTTTATTCATCATGAAGTTATTTCTGAGAGTTCGCTCTCTGACTAGGACTGGCTAACAAAGGCGAAGATGATTCGGTGTTTGGCCCCCCTCCCTGAGGGTTTGGAAAATCTGGTATTGGAAAAGATGCTCGAGCTCGCACCTTGCCTGGAGCCCTCGAAGGAAGATACAAGGGGGGATAATAGGGCGGACGCAGGCCCCCATCGCTGCCAGTTCCAACCGAGGGAATGAGAGCCTCCATGAAGGAGGATAACCGGGGAAGGAAAATGACTGCTTCCGAGGATCCGGAAGCCGAGGCCTCCAAACGGGAGAAGAAGTCTCTCACAGAGGGTCCTGCCTCGGGGGGTGCTTTTGCCGCACAAAGTCCACGGGGGGATCAGCCCTCCAACAAGTCATAAGTGATCCAAGAAATACTTTAATAGTGAAGGTATACTATCTTTCTTCTGAGAAAATAACCGCCGCATATATCTTGCAGTTCAGGTCTTAGCCCTTCTCAGCTGAGCTCGTCTTCGGGGGATCTTCTTCCGGAGATAATGGAGAGCGAAACGCCTCCCCTGGACTCCTCCGCTCAAGAAGCGGGCGACCCTGAAGTGTCATCACGGAGGGCCTCTCTGGATCCGGTGAGGCCAGAAGATAATCCCATAGACCCCCGAAGTCCCCAGCGTCCGACTCTCGAGGAGAGCGAACAAAAGAGTCCGGCACCGTCTGGTATGCGGTCGGACGTTCTGAGGGAGCTGTTGGGGCAAGTGGCCATCTCAGAAGAACACCGTACGCTGATGGGTACGGTGATGGAAAGAATTTCGTCCGCCGAAAGCAGATTACATGAAGCCTTTATGAGTCTAGTAACAGGCTCTGAGGTACGTGATAGTACCGCACATGTTAGGTGTGCCCTGTGTAGATAGTAGCCCCTGAGACTCTGGTTGTCGACAAGAATGGCGGCGAATAGAGGATCATAGTCCCAGGCAATAACCAGACTACCTTTATGTGCAGGCGGTGGAACCTCCGGTGGCTAGCCGGACTAGTGAGTTTGCCGAATTAAAACGGCAACTGGATGCGGCGGACGCCGACATCGAGCTTGTTAACAAGAGGCTTGACTAGGCATAGGGTAAATGTTATTTTCTGGTGAATGCCACGTAGTAAGAGCAGCATGATGCCAGTATCTTTAATATGTTGTGACTGCAGATGGAGCTGCCACCGTGGAAACCTTGCGGGTAGAACTTGCCCGAGCCAAAGAACAAGCGAGTATTAGTAATGCGGTTGCTTTGAAGGCGGCCGAAGATTTGAAAGCCGAGAAGGCCGCACATTGCGAGAGCAAAGAGAAGATGGACAAGATGGCCGTAGAATTAAAAGGCACTGCCGATAGTTGCCGGCTCCTTGAAAAAGAGAACCGAGCGAAGGCAAGGACCTTGAGAAGGCCACGACGGCGGACAAAGACACCCGCTCTGCTATGAGAGTGAAGAAGGAGGAGCTGCGGGAAGCCGGGGATATTGCGGCTGGGAAGCCATTCATGCTACGGAGGAAGTTCGGAGATCCACGGTATGCCCCTCGGGATCGGCTGTGGAGTTCGGCAGATGCATATATGGACTTGGCGGCGAGCGCTGCGGATGCGGCCAAATACTTCCGAGGTCAAACTGATCGTGGGGTGGACAAGCTGTTCTGGTCGCAATTCAACGTTCCAGAGCGTCCGCTTCCTTTGACTGATCAACTAGCCGAATGGGCCGAACTAAATAGGTTGTCCGGACTTGCCATGAGGTCTGTCGTGGATCAGCTATGGCCGGAAAAGCCAAAGCCGAACAACTATTTTAGCTTAGTGCAGTAGGTCCTTGGTGCGGTACCGCACATTAATGCGATGAAGAGGTCGGCGTGCATAGAAGGCTCGCGGATGGCCCTTGCCCGTGTTAAAGCATACTGTGCGGAGATGGACGCTACCACCGTTGCAGCGCAGGGTTCGGCCATAGGCCGAGTGGCTGCCGAGCACTATTTCGAGGAGGTTCTCGAGGGTGCTCGTTTGATAGAGGCCCAGTGCTCGAAGAATATTATGTTTGAGTGACATGTATTCCCATTGTAAACACAATGTTTTTATGAAATTTTATAAGGCTGTGTTTATACTTTTGCTCGAAAGTAATATGATGCCTCCTGTGCGGCCGTTTATGTATACATGTGTATAACCTGAAAGATTGCAGTCGTCGGCTTCAGCCCCCACGCATATAATGCGGAGGTGTTCGCAAAAACGCGTGTTCACACTTAACCCAACATCTTGGTCCTAAGGAGGTGATAGCGCAGCGAACGAGGCAACCGGACTATAATGCTTTAGCACTTTCACTTAGCCATAGGAGTTTGACAGTGGGGCTACTAGATAGCCCCTGGTGGCTCCGCACTCTCCCGATCTCGGGGTGCATACATGCCTGGCCGGAAAACGGCCCTTTGTTAAGGCGGAGGAATTCTAACATTCCGATAGGTCATCGAGTGGTTGACCAATCTCACGCTATATCATGACAGTCAGTTTTCGGCTTTCTCTACTGAGGTGCTCGTCCGGATGAACCAGTGCACAATCGCAGTAGTTCTCTTGGTGCTGCCTTAGCCGATAAAGCGGAATGTAAGGCACCAAAACACAGGAGCCGGGCAAACCCAACATTTGACCAAAGACAATGATTCAGAGCTGATGCATATAAGGCCAAACTCGCGACGCCGAATACTCCCTAAGGTGTTCGGTCTTTATGGTATAAACCGGGCCTAAATAGTGCCCTTTGTAAGAATCCCCTTGTGTCCAGGTACGTGCATTATTCTGACGTGGCCACATGCCAAGACGTCAGCATCCTTCTCAATTGTGCTGAGAATTCGGTGGATGTGTATCAACAAGAGACAGTAAAAAAGGTTTACGCAGGGTTTTAATCTAAAAAGAATCCTTGGAATGGGTCCCTGCTGCACGTCTGCGCCTGTGTCTCCATTGTGCCGTATCCTGGACGGGTGTAGCACGATGATCATCTGTAAAAGAGAGGAACTTAGGTGAAAAAGTTGTCGTGCAAAAAGATAGTTTTTAAAGAAACCTTGTATAATTCAAGATGAGTAAAAATTGCCACTTGTCTGCGCGCGTTGAGCCCCTTGTAATTGTAATAGGGGTGTGACCGGTATGAATTACATATAGCTGCGCCGGACTCGTCTAACCATGTCCGTGGTCTTGACGACCTGTTAAATGCTTTAGTTGGTGAGGCCGTTTTTAGTGTGCGGCTGCCAAGGCAGCCGCACTCTCTTCGGCACGCAAAGATCGCTCAATACTTCCATTCACTATAATGATGCCACGTGGACCGGGCATCTTGAGCATGAGGGAAGCGTAATGCGGTATTGCATTAAAACGAGTGAAAGCTTCGCGTCCAAGTAGTGCTTGATAGCGACTTTGGAACGGAGCGATGTGGAAGGTTAAATGTTCGCCACGGAAGTTATCGGGGAAGCCGAATATAACCTTTAGTAGCAGGGAGCCCGTGCAATGAGCCCCTGGGCCTGGCGTTACGCCTTTAAAGGTAGTATTGCTATGGCAAATTTTCGTTGGGTCTATCCCCATTTCACGGATTGTATCCTGGTATATCAGGTTTAGACTGCTGCCACCGTCCATCAGGACTCGTGTGAAGTGGTATCCGTCAATTATTGGGTCTAATACCAGGGCAGCCCATCCTGCACGCCGGATACTTGCTGAGTAATCACGATGGTCGAAAGTGATCGGTTGAGACGACCAGTGGCAGGACTCCACGGTGATAGGCCTTTGGGCATATTTTTCTGGGAGTGCCGTCTCCCCTTGATCACGTGTAACACGTTTACTGTTTTGACTTATGGTGGAAATTTCTTTTGTTCCCCAGTGTCTTGCTTGAGAGGCTCATCCTCATCTTCTCTTGGTGTATCCTCCCCCTTGTGTACGGCGTTGAGCTTGCCGGACTGCTTGAAGACCCAACATTCTCTATGGGTATGCGGGTTTACCAGGGGTGCTATGGATCTGACATATTTGGTCCAGATTTTGTTTAGGCTGGACAGTTCGTCTCTGGCGCCTTTAGAGGGCGGCTTTTGCTGACCTGGTCGAGAGCTCTTGAATCCGGTGTTTACTGCCGTGCTCTTCGTGTTGTCTTCTTTATTCCGGCGTTTGTTAATGTTTTTGCGCCTTAATTTCCTGTTTCCATCTCTAACTTCGGATGTACTGGGGTCGCTGGTGCTACATCTGGCTAGCCAGCTATCCTCACCTGCGCAAAAGCGGGTCATGAGGCTTGTTAATGCTGCCATTGTTCTCCGCTTTTCTTGGCCGAGGTGTCTGGCAAGCCATTCGTCACGGACGCTATGCTTAAAAGCCGCCAAGGCTTCAGCGTCCGGACAGTCGACAATTTGGTTCTTTTTAGTAAGAAACCTGTTCCAAAGCTTTCGGGCTGACTCTCCAGGCTGTTGAGTTATCTGACTCAAATCATCCGCGTCCGGAGGTCGGACATAAGTCCCTTGAAAATTTGCCCGAAAGGCGTCTTCGAGCTCTTCCCAGCTTCCATGGAGCTTTCGGGGAGGCTCTTAAGCCAGTGCCGAGCTGGCCCTTTGAGTTTGACGGGTAAATACTTAATGGCATGGAGATCATCTCTCCGAGCCATATGGATATGGAGGATATAGTCCTCAATCCAGACCCCAGGGTCTGTTGTTCCGTCGTATGCCTCTATGTTTACGGGTTTGAATCCCTCTGGAAATTCATGGTCCAGCACCTCATCGGTGAAACTGTTGGAAATATGCCCTAGAGGTAATAATAAAAGGATTATTATTGTATTTCCTTGTTCATGATAATTGTCTTTTATTCATGCTATAATTGTGTTATCTGGAAATCGTAATACATGTGTGAATACTTAGACACCAACATGTCCCTAGTAAGCCTCTAGTTAACTAGCTCGTTGATCAACAAATAGTCATGGTTTCCTGACTATGGACATTGGATGTCATTGATAACGAGATCACATCATTAGGAGAATGATGTGATGGACAAGACCCAATCCTAAACATAGCACAAGATCGTATAGTTCGTTTGCTAGAGTTTTTCCAATGTCAAAGTATCTTTTCCTTAGACCATGAGATCGTGTAACT
Source organism: Triticum aestivum (assembly GCF_018294505.1). Taxonomy (NCBI): domain Eukaryota; kingdom Viridiplantae; phylum Streptophyta; class Magnoliopsida; order Poales; family Poaceae; genus Triticum; species Triticum aestivum. The sequence goes on along the minus strand of NC_057812.1, from coordinate 441,127,554 downwards.
CCCGGATACCGTAGGAGTGCTTTGGGTGTACCAAACGTCACAATGTAACTGGGTGACTATAAAGGTATACTACGAGTATCTCCGAAAGTGTCTGTTGGGTTGACACGGATCAAGACTGGGATTTGTCACTCCGTATAACGGAGAGGTATCTCTGGGCCCACTCGGTAATGCATCATCATAATGAGCTCAAAGTGACCAAGTGTCTGGTCACGGGATCATGCATTACGGTACGAGTAAAGTGACTTGTCGGTAACGAGATTGAACGAGGTATTGGGATACCGACGATCGAATCTCGGGCAAGTAAAATACCGATTGACAAAGGGAATTTTATACGGGGTTGCTTGAATCCTCGACATCGTGGTTCATCCGATGAGATCATCGAGGAGCATGTGGGAGCCAACATGGGTATCCAGATCCCGCTGTTGGTTATTGACCGGAGAGCCATCTCGGTCATGTCTACATGTCTCCCGAACCCGTAGGGTCTACACACTTAAGGTTCGGCGACGCTAGGGTTGTAGAGATATGAATATGTAGTAACCCGAAAGTTGTTCGGAGTCCCGGATGAGATCCCGGATGTCACGAGGAGTTCCAGAATGGTCCGGAGCTAAAGAATTATATATAGGAAGTGCTATTTCCGCCATCGGGACAAGTTTCAGGGTCACCGGTATTGTACCGGGACCACCGGAAGGGTCCCGGGGGGTCCACCGGGTGTGGCCACCTATCCCGGAGGGCCCCATGGTCTGAAGTGGGAGGGGAACCAGTCCCTAGTGGGCTGGTGCGCCCCCCTTGGGCCTTCCCCCTGCGCCTAGGGTTGGGAACCCTAGGGTGGGGGGCGCCCCACTTGCCTTGGGGGGCACTCCACCCCCTTGGCCGCCGCCCCCTTGGGAGATTGGATCTCCAGGGCCGGTGCCCCCCCTTGGGGACCCTATATATAGGGGGGGAGGGAGGGCAGCCGCACCCTTGAGTCTTGGCGCCTCCCTCTCCCCTGCTACACCTCTCCCTCTCGTAGTAGATCGGCGAAGCCCTGCTGCAGTGACCCCTGCATCCACCACCACGCCATCGTGCTGCTGGATCTTCATCAACCTCTCCTTCCCCCCTTGCTGGATCAAGAAGGAGGAGACGTCATGCTGACCGTACGTGTGTTGAACACGGAGGTGCCGTCCGTTCGGCGCTAGGATCTCCGGTGATTTGGATCACGTCGAGTACGACTTCCTCATCCCCGTTCTTTGAACACTTCCGCGCGTGATCTACAAAGGTATGTAGATGCAATACGATCACTCATTGCTAGATGAACTCATAGATGGATCTTGGTGAAACCGTAGGAATATTTTTGTTTTCTGCAACGTTCCCCAACAGTGGCATCATGAGCTAGGTCTATGCGTAGTTCTCTTTGCACGAGTAGAACACAATTTGTTGTGGGCGTAGATGTTGTCAACTTTCTTGCCACTACTAGTCTTATTTTGCTTCAACGGTATTGTGGGATGAAGCAGCCCGAACCAACCTTACACGTACGCTTACGTGAGACCGGTTCCACCGACTAACATGCACTAGTTGCAAAGGTGGCTGGCGGGTGTCTGTCTCTCCCACTTTAGTTAGAGCGGATTCGATGAAAAGGGTCCTTATGAAGGGTAAATAGAAGTTGACAAATCACGTTGTGGCTTTCACGTAGGTAAGTAAACGTTCTTGCTAGAACCCTATTGCAGCCACGTAAAACTTGCAACAACAATTAGAGGACGTCTAACTTGTTTTTGCAGCAAGTGTTTTGTGATGTGATATGGCCAAAGTTGTGATGAATGATGAATGATATATATGTGATGTATGAGATGTTCATGCTATTGTAATAGGAATCACGACTTGCATGTCGATGAGTATGACAACCGGCAGGAGCCATAGGAGTTGTCTTTATTTTTTGTATGACCTGCGTGTCATTGAGAAACACCATGTAAATTACTTTACTTTATTGCTAAACGTGTTAGCCATAGTAGTAGAAGTAATAGTTGGCGAGCAACTTCATGGAGACACGATGATGGAGATCATGATGATAGAGATCATGGTGTCATGCCGGTAACAAGATGATCATGGAGCCCCAAGATGGAGATCAAAGGAGCTATGTGATATTGGCCATATCATGTCACTATTATTATTTGATTGCATGTGATGTTTATCATGTTTTTGCATCTTGTTTACTTAGAACGACGGTAGTAAATAAGATGATCCCTCATAATAATTCCAAGAAAGTGTTCCCCCTAACTGTGCACCGTTGCGGCAGTTCATTGTTTCGAAGCACCACGTGATGATCGGGTGTGTTAGATTCCAGCGTTCACATACAACGGGTGTAAGACAGATTTACACATGCAAACACTTAGGTTGACTTGACGAGCCTAGCATGTATAGACATGGCCTCGGAACACAGAAGACCGAAAGGTCGAGCATGAGTCGTATAGAAGATACGATCAACATGAAGATGTTCACCGATGTTGACTAGTCCGTCTCACGTGATGATCGGACACGGCCTAGTTAACTCGGATCATGTTATACTTAGATGACTAGAGGGATGTCTATCTAAGTGGGAGTTCATTGAATAATTTGATTTAGATGAACTTAATTATCATGAACTTAGTCTAAAATCTTTACAACATGTATTGTAGATCAAATGGCCAACGTTGTCCTCAACTTCAACGCGTTCCTAGAGAAAAACAAGCTGAAAGACGATGGCAGCAACTATACAGACTGGGTCCGGAACCTGAGGATCATCCTCATAGCTGCAAAGAAAGATTATGTCCTACAAGCACCGCTAGGTGACGCACCTGTTCTCCCTGAAGAACAAGACATTATGAACGCTTGGCAGACACGTACCGATGATTACTCCATCGTTCAGTGTGGCATGCTTTACAGCTTAGAACCGGGGCTCCAAAAGCGTTTTGAGAGACACGGAGCATATGAGATGTTTGAAGAGCTGAAAATGGTTTTTCAAGCTCATGCCCGGGTCGAGAGATATGATGTCTCCGACAAGTTCTTCAGTTGTAAGATGGAGGAAAACAGTTCTGTCAGTGAGCACATACTCATTATGTCTGGGTTACATAACCGCTTGACTCAGCTAGGAGTTAATCTCCCGGATGACGCGGTCATTGACAGAATCCTTCAGTTGCTTCCACTGAGCTACAAGAGCTTTGTGATGAACTTCAACATGCAGGGGATGGAAAAGACCATTCCTGAAGTATTTGCAATGCTGAAATCAGCAGAGGTAGAAGTCAAAAAGGAACATCAAGTGTTGATGGTGAATAAAACCACTAAGTTCAAGAAAGGCAAGGGTAAGAACTTCAAGAAGGACGGCAAGGGAGTTGCTGCGCCCGGCAAGCAAGCTGCCGGGAAGAAGCCAAAGAATGGACCCAAGCCCGAGACTGAGTGCTTTTATTGCAAGGAAAGTGGTCACTGGAAGCAGAACTGCCCCAAATACTTAGCGGACAAGAAGGCCGGCAAAACAAAAGGTATATGTGATATACATGTAATTGATGTGTACCTTACCAGTACTCGTAGTAGCTCCTGGGTATTTGATACCGGTGCAGTTGCTCACATTTGTAACTCAAAACAGGAGCTGCGGAATAAGCGGAGACTAGCGAAGGACGAGGTGACGATGCGTGTCAGGAATGGTTCCAAGGTCAATGTGATCGCCGTCGGCACGCTGCCTCTACATTTACCTACGGGATTAGTTTTAAACCTCAATAATTGTTATTTAGTGCCAGCTTTGAGCATGAACATTGTATCAGGATCTCGTTTAATTCGAGATGGCTACTCATTTAAATCCGAGAATAATGGTTGTTCTATTTATATGAGAGATATGTTTTATGGTCATGCTCCGATGGTGAATGGTTTATTCTTAATGAATCTCGAGCGTAATGCTACACATATTCATAGTGTGAGTACCAAAATATGTAAGGTTGATAATGATAGTCCCACATACTTGTGGCACTGCCGCCTTGGTCACATAGGTGTCAAACGCATGAAGAAGTCCATGTAGATGGACTTTTAGAGTCTCTTGATTACGAATCATTTGACACGTGCGAACCATGCCTCATGGGTAAAATGACCAAGACTCCGTTCTCAGGAACAATGGAGCAAGCAACCAACTTATTGGAAATCATACATACTGATGTGTGCGGTCCAATGAGTGTTGACGCTCGCGGTGGTTATCATTATGTTCTCACCCTCACTGATGACTTGAGTAGATATGGGTATGTCTACTTAATGAAACAAAAGTCTGAGACCTTTGAAAGGTTCAAGGAATTTCAGAGTGAGGTTGAGAATCAACGTGACAGGAAAATCAAGTTCTTGCGATCAGATCGTGGAGGAGAATACTTGAGTCACGAGTTTGGCACGCACTTAAGAAAATGTGGAATAGTTTCACAACTGACGCCGCCTGGAACACCTCAGCGTAATGGTGTGCCCGAACGTCGTAATCGCACTCTATTGGATATGGTGCGATCTATGATGTCTCTTACCAATTTACCACTATCATTTTGGGGCTATGCTTTAGAGACTGCCGCATTCACTTTAAATAGGGCTCCGTCAAAATTTGTTCAGATGACACCGTTTGAGTTATGGTTTGGGAAGAAACCTAAGCTGTCGTTTCTAAAAGTTTGGGGATGCGATGCTTATGTCAAGAAACTTCAACCTGAAAAGCTCGAACCCAAGTCGGAAAAATGCGTCTTCATAGGATACCCTAAAGAAACTATTGAGTATACCTTCTACCTCAGATCCAAAGGCAAGATCTTTGTTGCCAAGAATGGATCCTTTCTAGAGAAGGAGTTTCTCTCAAAAGAAGTAAGTGGGAGGAAAGTAGAACTTGATGAAGTATTACCTCTTGAACCGAAAAATGGCGCAACTCAAGAAAATGTTCCTGAGGTGCCTGCACCGACCAGAGAGAAAGTTAATGATGATGATCATGAAACTTCAGATCAAGTTGCTACTGAATTTCGTAGGTCCACGAGGACACGTTCCGCACCAGAGTGGTACGGCAACCCTGTCTTGGAAATCATGTTGTTAGACAACGGTGAACCTTCAAACTATGAAGAAGCGATGGCGGGCCCAGATTCCGACAAATGGCTGGAAGCCATGAAATCCGAGATAGGATCCATGTATGAAAATGAAGTATGGACTTTGACTGACTTGCCCGTTGAGCGGCGAGCCATAGAAAATAAATGGATCTTTAAGAAGAAGACAGACGCGGATGGTAATGTGACCATCTATAAAGCTCGGCTTGTCGCTAAGGGTTATCGACAAGTTCAAGGGGTTGACTGCGATGAGACTTTCTCACCGGTAGCGAAGCTGAAGTCCGTCCGAATCATGTTAGCAATTGCCGCATTCTATGATTATGAGATATGGCAAATGGACGTCAAAACGACATTCCTTAATGGTTTCCTTAAGGAAGAATTGTATATGATGCAGCTGGAAGGTTTTGTTGATCCTAAGAATGCTGACAAGGTGTGCAAGCTCCAACGCTCGATTTATGGGCTGGTGCAAGCATCTCGGAGTTGGAACATTCGCTTTGATGAGATGATCAAAGTGTTTGAGTTTATGCAGACTTATGGAGAAGCCTGCGTTTACAAGAAAGTGAGTGGGAGCTCTGTGGCATTTCTCATATTATATGTAGATGACATACTTTTGATGGGAAATGATATAGAGCTTTTGGACAGCATTAAGGCCTACTTGAATAAGAGTTTTTCAATGAAGGACCTTGGAGAAGCTGCTTATATATTAGGCATCAAGATCTATAGAGATAGATCAAGACGCCTCATAGGTCTTTCACAAAGCACATACCTTGATAAGATATTGAAGAAGTTCAATATGGATCAGTCTAAGAAGGGGTTCTTGCCTGTGTTGCAAGGTGTGAAATTGAGCTCAGCTCAATGTCCGACCACGGCAGAAGATATACAAGAGATGAGTGTCATCCCCTATGCCTCAGCCATAGGTTCTATTGTGTATGCCATGCTGCGTACCAGACCTGATGTAAACCTTGCCGTAAGTTTGGTAGGCAGGTACCAAAGTAATCCCGGCAAGGAACACTGGACAACGGTCAAGAATATCCTGAAGTACCTGAAAAGGACTAAGGAAATGTTTCTCGTTTATGGAGGTGACGAAGAGCTCGTCGTAAAGGGTTACGTCGACGCTAGCTTCGACACAGATCTGGATGACTCTAAGTCACAAACCGGATACGTGTATATTTTGAATGGTGGGGCAGTAAGCTGGTGCAGTTGCAAGCAGAGCGTCGTGGCGGGATCTACATGTGAAGCGGAGTACATGGCAGCCTCGGAGGCAGCGCATGAAGCAATTTGGGTGAAGGAGTTCATCACTGACCTAGGAGTTATACCCAATGCGTCGGGGCCGATCAAACTCTTCTGTGACAACACTGGAGCTACTGCACTTGCCAAGGAGCCCAGGTTTCACAAGAAGACCAGGCACATCAAGCGTCGCTTCAACTCCATTCATGAAAATGTTCAAGATGGAGACATAGATATTTGTAAAGTACATACGGACCTGAATGTAGCAGATCCGTTGACTAAACCTCTCCCTAGAGCAAAACATGATCAACACCAGAATTCCATGGGTGTTCGATTCATCACAATGTAACTAGATTATTAACTCTAGTGCAAGTGGGAGACTGTTGGAAATATGCCCAAGAGGTAATAATAAAAGGATTATTGTTGTATTTCCTTGTTCATGATAATTGTCTTTTATTCATGCTATAATTGTGTTATCCGGAAATTGTAATACATGTGTGAATACTTAGACACCAACATGTCCCTAGTAAGCCTCTAGTTAACTAGCTCGTTGATCAACAGATAGTCATGGTTTCCTGACTATGGACATTGCATGTCATTGATAACGAGATCACATCATTAGGAGAATGATGTGATGGACAAGACCCAATCCTAAACATAGCACAAGATTGTATAGTTCGTTTGCTAGAGTTTTTCCAATGTCAAAGTATCTTTTCCTTAGACCATGAGATCGTGTAACTCCCGGATACCGTAGGAGTGCTTTGGGTGTACCAAACGTCACAACGTAACTGGGTGACTATAAAGGTATACTACGGGTATCTCCGAAAGTGTCTGTTGGGTTGACACGGATCAAGACTGGGATTTGTCACTCTGTATAACGGAGAGGTATCTCTGGGCCCAGTCGGTAATGCATCATCATAATGAGCTCAAAGTGACCAAGTGTCTGGTCACGGGATCATGCATTACGGTACGAGTAAAGTGACTTGCCAGTAACGAGATTGAACGAGGTATTGGGATACCGACGATCGAATCTCGGGCAAGTAAAATACCGATTGACAAAGGGAATTGTATACGGGGTTGCTTGAATCCTCGACATCGTGGTTCATCCGATGAGATCATCGAGGAGCATGTGGGAGCCAACATGGGTATCCAGATCCCGCTGTTGGTTATTGACCGGAGAGCCATCTCGGTCATGTCTACATGTCTCCCGAACCCGTAGGGTCTACACGCTTAAGGTTCGGTGACGCTAGGGTTGTAGAAATATGAATATGCAGTAACCCGAAAGTTTTTCGGAGTCCCGGATGAGATCCCGGACATCACGAGGAGTTCCGGAATGGTCCGGAGGTGAAGAATTATATATAGGAAGTGCTATTTCGGCCATCAGGACAAGTTTTAGGGTCACCGGTATTGTACCGGGACCACCGGAAGGGTCCCGGGGGGTCCACCGGGTGGGGCCACCTATCCCGGAGGGCCCCATGGGCTGAAGTGGGAGGGGAACCAGTCCCTAGTGGGCTGGTGCGCCCCCCTTGGGCCTTCCCCTTGCGCCTAGGGTTGGGAACCCTAGGGTGGGGGGCGCCCCACTTGCCTTGGGGGACACTCCACCCCCCTTGGCCGCCGCCCCCTTGGGAGATTGGATCTCCAAGGCCGGCGCCCCCCCCTTGGGGACCCTATATATAGGGGGGGAGGGAGGGTAGCCGCACCCTTGAGTCTTGGCGCCTCCCTCTCCCCTGCTACACCTCTCTCTCTCGTAGTAGATCGGCGAAGCCCTGCTGCGGTGACCCCTGCATCCACCACCACGCCGTCGTGCTGCTGGATCTTCATCAACCTCTCCTTCCCCCCCTTGCTGGATCAAGAAGGAGGAAACGTCACGCTGACCGTACGTGTGTTGAACATGGAGGTGCCATCCGTTCGGCGCTAGGATCTCCGGTGATTTGGATCACGTCGAGTACGACTTCGTCATCCCCGTTCTTTGAACGCTTCCGCGCGTGATCTACAAAGGTATGTAGATGCAATCCGATCACTCGTTGCTAGATGAACTCATAGATGGATCTTGGTGAAACCGTAGGAAATTTTTTGTTTTCTGCAACGTTCCCCAACAGAAACATAGGGGGTGTGCGGCACCCCTATATCTGGGTGTACCGCATTGTTCGGATGTTTGTTGTGTTGCATCGTATGCTGGAGCATGCTTGCGTGGTCCATAGATGGATCTGGTTTCACCGTCCTTTTGATGCGAGCCCTCGCGTAGACCGCGCATTGGTTTATGTGCGGCATTGCTTGCCGCTTTATGTTGGCCGTGAGGTTGTCTATCTGGCCAGATGGTTGTTTTAATTTTTGGTTGTGGGGAGTCTAAGGCCTCCTCATCGAATTCAGGTAGCAACTTTCGCTTTGGGTAGCTCTTGGTGGGGCGATTGCCGCCGTACTTCCCTGCTGTGTTGAGTACATTACTGCATCTGATTTGGAGTGTGTCCAGCGCAGCCTTGAGCCTTTGCTTTTGTTTTTTCAGACTCCTCGTGGTGGCAACAAGCCTTTGATGGGCATTCTACTGCTCCGGGTGCTTGTCTGGCGTTATGTCGTCCGGACTATTATTTTTGACATAATTGGTTTGTTCGGTTTGATTCTCCATGTTGCCATGGTCCAGCAATGGCTTGCCCTGCTCTAACGCTGGGTCCGTATGATCGTTGTTTCTACCGAGGCGGGATTTGGGGCGGTGCTTACTCCGCCGCTTTGACTGCTTCTTGAGGGGACAAGCCTTCATAGCGTCCTTCCGTTCCTCATCGTCGTCTTATTTTGGTGTGTCCACCATGTATACGTTATATGATGAGGTGGCTTTCCAGTGCCCTATAGGCGCTGGTTTATGTTCGTCTCCTACATCGTCGTCCATACCGTCGATGTCTTCGGAGTCGAAGTCGGGCATGTCGGTTAAATCATCGACAGTGGCTACGAAGTGGGTGGTGGGTGGGCGTCGAATTTCTTCGTCGTCCGCATCCAAATCTTGTTGGCCATAATCCAGCCAGGGCTCTCCTGACAAAGAGAGAGACCTTAGTGAATTGAGAATGTCGCTGAGGGGCAAGTGCTAAAAGATGTCCGTGGCGGTGAATTCCATGATCGGCGCCCAATCGGATTCGATTGGCAGGGGCGCGGGCGGTTCGGAGTCCGGAAAAGAGTCCGGCTCCTTGGAGTCACGGGCTTCACGGAGGATTAGGCTAGTGTTCGGCTCGATCGCCATTGAGACTACAGCCCCTGAGGCGGTGTCTAGCCACCTGTCCTCGATTGGCGCAGTTGGCTCCGAGCTAAGGGTCGGAGCTGATGTGGGCGCGACCTCTGGGGTACTGTTCGGCGGCAGAGCTAGATCATACCCATCGTGACAGTGTGGCGCGCCCGGCTGTGGCTCGAATCCGTCAAAGATCAAGTCTCCACGGATGTCGGCCGTGTAGTTCAAACTTCCAAATCTGACCTGATGGCCAGGGGCGTAGCTTTCAATCTGCTCCAGATGGCCAAGCGAATTAGCCCGCAGTGCAAAGCCGCTGAATACGAAGATCTGTCCGGGGAGAAAAGTCTCACCCTGGACCGCATTGCTATGGATGATAGTAGGATCCATCAAGCCTAACGGCGGCGACATAGAGGAACTCTCAATGAAAGCACCAATATCGGTGTCAAAACCGGCGGATCTCGGGTAGGGGGTCCCGAACTGTGCGTCTAGGCCGGATGGTAACAAGAGGCAGGGGACACAATGTTTTACCCAGGTTCGGGCCCTCTTGATGGAGGTAAAACCCTACGTCCTGCTTAATTAATATTGATGATATGGGTAGTACAAGAGTAGATCTACCACGAGATCGGAGAGGCTAAACCCTAGAAGCTAGCCTATAGTATGATTGTATGTTGTGGTTGTTGTCCTACGGACTAAAACCCTTCGGTTTATATAGACACCGAAGAGGGTTAGGGTTACACAAGGTCGGTTACAAAGGAGGAGGTATCCATATCCGTATTTCCTAGCTAGCCTTCCACGCCAAGTAGAGTCCCATCCGGACACGAGACGGAGTCTTCAATCTCGTATCTTCATAGTCTAATAGTTCGGCCAATAGAGATAGTCCGGCTGTCCGGAGACCCCCTAATCCAGGACTCCCTCAGAGACCATCTTCATCCTACGCCTCCCATGGATTGATAAACCTTAGGTCATCCACTTGAGGGAAATTTGCTACCGTCCTACAAACCTCTGCACTTGGAGGCCCAACAACGTCTACAAGAAGAAGGTTGCATAGTAGACATCAGACGTGAGCGAGAAGGTCGAGAGGAACCATGTCAGTGATGGATTTAGTGTAGCAGAATGTGAGAGACGGCATAGAGAGGAACGACGACCGAGCGAGTGTAGTAGGACGTGGAAGAGGAGGTTGAGAGGAACGACATTGAGGTGGCGCTAATGCAACAACACGAGGGAGGGAACGACGATGGCGATGACACCATTGTAGTAGGACACGAGCGAGGAGGCAAAAGGAACGATGTTGGTGATGGCTTCAATGTAGCAGGAAATGGGATAGAATAGAGAGAGGAACGACGACTGCACGGGTGTAGTAGGACATGGGAGAGGAGGTTGAGAGGAACGACACCAGCGGTGGTGCTAGTGTAACAGCACGCGGGAGAGGAGCGACGTTGGCGGTGATGCCGGTGTAGCATGACAGACGAAAGGAGACCAAGCTTAATGAGTGTCATTAACACAAATCACACTATGGGTATATACTTCACGAGAAAGAGGTTAGATTGAATCGTCCACGATCGTCGAAACATAAAAGGTGCAATGTGAAACTATAAGATGAAACTACTGATCAAAGGAGAATTCAAATAGTCGACCGTGCATGACGAATTTGACAAAATTCATCCAAAATAGCTCCAAATATGAACATGAAATTAAACATTTACGGTCAACAAAACTATGAACTGATCACAAAAATGGAACCATAACATCGATGCACATCTTTTTCATGTAGAGCTTATCTCAGATTGATGCACCGATGTGTGAATTAGAAGGGACATAAGAAACAATATAAGAGGAGCTTAATGGAGGGGAAGAAGAAACAAAGTACACGGTGTACAGGGATCACATGCTCTGGTGCAAGAGGGCCCACCATGTGCGCTCAAAGGTGGCTCGCCTCAGCTTGGCCTAGTAGAAACGGTGGATTTGAGCGTTCCTGCAGATGCAGGCTGAGAGGTGCTTTGAGTTCCGCGCGGGCCAACTTTTCAATGCGACTCAGGTAACAAAATAGGCCAAAAACATCCCGCGTGGGACTGGCCGGACCTAATGCAGGTTACCAAGCACATCCCTAGTGTATTTGTGTTAAGTCAGTGTGGACTCATGCACTCCTCATACACTCTATCAAACACCCAAAAGTGGGTTGAGAAGCAGTGGCGGAGCTAGGGTAACATCCTTGGGTGGGCCAAATAGGATAGATTAAAGCTGACTTTAATTACTTTCCTATTAAAGGCCCCTCAATCTTCACTATTTGGTGCTACCCTGGACGGGCCGCTCCTATCAAGAAGGGAACTTTTGCTCTCATGCATCCTTTTTTTTTTGAAAGAGAGTTTGAGCTTTATTCATTAGAAATAATCATTACATTGTTTATGAGGATTGGTACAATTGCATTACGTGGTTCCTCGAGCCAATCAGAAATGAAGGAAAATCTAGCCAACTTGGCAAGTTCACGAGCAACTTTATTTGCTTCTCTATTACAATGCTCGAATCTAGAAATGGGAAAATCGCAAGCTAAGTGAAAATAATCATAAAAAATTGCAGCAGCTGCCCCCGATGATCGTCCTCCTTCGTTCATGGTCTCGATCACCTCCATATTATCTGAGTTAATAATTATGCGATTCAAACCCGTCCTTTGCGCAAGTGATAGGCCGAATTTTAACGCCAAAGCTTCAGTCATCAACACATTTGCACACCAGTCAATCTTACCATTCCCCCCACGATGAACCTACCTTTTTCATTTCTTAAGATCGCCCCGATCGTACCCCTGAGAAGGTCATGGTCAAAAGAAGCATCAACGTTAAGTTTAACAAATCCCGTCGGGGGGCTAGACCTGTTGGGGAACACAGTAATTTCAAAAAAATTCCTACGCACACACAAGATCTATCATGCTGATGCATAGCAACGAGAGGGGAGAGTGTTGTCCACGTACCCTCGTAGACCGTAAGCAGAAGCGTTATGACAACGAGGTTGATGTAGTCATACGTCTTCACGATCGACCGATCCTAGTACCGAAAGTACGACACCTCCGCGATCTGCACACGTTTGGCTCGGTGACGTCCCACGAACTCATGATCCAACAAAGTGTCGAGGGAGAGTTTCGTCAGCACGACGGTGTGATGACGGGGATGATGATGCTACCAGAACATGACTTGCCTAAGCACCGCTACAATATGACCGAGGTGGATTATGGTGGAGGGGGGCACCGCACACGGCTAAGAGATCAATGATCAACTTGTGTGTCTATGGAGTGCTCCTTGGCCACATACATAAAGGATGGAGGGAGGAGGAGGCCGACCCTCATAGGGCGCGCCCAAAGTGTGGAGTCCTACTAGGACTCCCTACTCCTAGTAGGATTCCACCTCCTACATGGAATAGGAAAAAGTGAAGGGAGAAGGAGAAGGAAGGAAGGGGGCGCCCCCTTTCCCTAGTCCAGTTTGGACCAGTCCATGGGGAAGGGGTGCGGTCACCCTTGAGGCCTTTCTCTCCTTTCCCATATGGCCCATTAAGGCCCAATATGAATTCCCGTAACTCCCCGGTACTCCGAAAAATACCCGAATCACTCGGAACCTTTCCGATGTCCGAATATAGCCTTCCAATATATCGATCTTTACGTCTCGACCATTTCGAGACTCCTCGTCATGTCCCCGATCTCATCTGGGACTCCGAACAAACTTTGGTCATCAAATCACATAACTCATAATACAAACCGTCACCGAACGTTAAGCATGCGGACCCTACGGGTTTGAGAACTATGTAGACATGACCGAGACACATTTCCGGTCAGTAACCAATAGCGGAACCTGGATGTTCATATTGGCTCCCACATATTCTACGAAGATCTTTATCGGTCAAACCGCATAACGATATACGTTGTTCCCTTTGTCATCGGTATGTTACTTGCCCGAGATTCGATCATCGGTATCCTCATACCTAGTTCAATCTCGTTACCGGCAAGTCTCTTTACTCGTTCCATAATGCATCATACTGCAACTAACTCATTAGTCACAATGCTTGCAAGGCTTAGAGTGATGTGCATTACCAAGAGGGCCCAGAGATACCTCTCCGATACACGGAGTGACAAATCCTAATATCGATCTATGCCAACTCAACAAACACCATCGGAGACACCTATAGAGCATCTTTATAATCACCCAGTTACATTGTGACGTTTGATAGCACACAAGGTGTTCCTCCGATATTCGGGAGTTGCATAATCTCATAGTCAGAGGAACATGTATAAGTTATGAAGAAAGCAGTAGCAATAAAACTGAAAGATCATCATGCTAAGATAACGGATGGGTCTTATCCATCACATCATTCTCTAATGATGTGATCCCGTTCATCAAATTACAACACATGTCCATGGCTAGGAAACTTAACCATCTTTGATTAACGATCTAGTCAAGTAGAGGCATACTAGGGACACTCTGTTTGTCTATGTGTTCACACATGTAATAAGTTTCTGGTTAATACAATTCTAGCATGAATAATAAACATTTATCATGATATAAGGAAATATAAATAACAACTTTATTATTGCCTCTAGGGCATATTTCCTTCAGTCTCCCACTTGCACTAGAGTCAATAATCTGGTTCACACTGTCATGTGATTTAACACCAATAGTTCACATCTTTATGTGATTAGTTCACATCTCCATGTGACTAACACCCAAAGGGTTTACTAGAGTCAATAATCTAGTTCACATCGCTATGTGATTAACACCCAAAGAGTGATCATGTTTTGCTTGTGAGAGAAATTTAGTCAACGGGTCTGCCACATTCAGAGCCGTGTGTATTTTTGCAAATTTTCTATGTCTACAATGCTTTACACGGAGCTACTCTAGCTAATTGCTCCCACTTTCGATATGTATCTAGATCGAGACTTAGAGTCATCCAGATCAGTGTAAAAGCTTGCATCGACATAACTCTTTACGACGAACTCTTTGTCACCTTCATAACCGAGAAATATTTCCTTTTCCACTAAGGATATTTTTGACCGCTGTCCAGTGATCCACTCCTGGATCACTATTGTACCCTCTTACCAAACTTATGGTGAGGTACACAATAGGTCTGGTACACATCATATCATACTTTATAGAACCTATGACTAAGGCATATGGAATGACTTTTCATTCTCTTTCTATTTTCTGCCGTGGTCGGGTTTTGAGTCTTTACTCAACTTCACACCTTGCAACACATGCAAGAACTCCTTCATTGACTTTTCCATTTTGAGCTACTTCAAAATCTTGTCAAGGTATGTACTCATTGAAAATATATCAAGCGTCTTGATCTATCTTAATATGTAAGTAGCTTCATTGAGGTCTTTCTTTGAAAAACTCTTTTCAAACAATCCTTTATGCTTTCCAGAAAATTCTACATTATTTCCGATCAACAATATGTCATTCACATATACTTATCAGAAATGTTGTAGTGCTCCCACTCACTTTCTTGTAAATACATGCTTCACCGCAAGTCTGTATAAAACCATATGCTTTGATCACTTTATCAAAGTATATATTCCAACTCCGAGATGCTTGCACCAGTCCATAGATGGATCGCTGGAGCTTGCACACTTTGTTAGCACCTTTAAAATTGACAAAACATTCTTGTTGCATCATATACAACTCTTCTTTAAGAAATCTATTAAGGAATGCAGTTTTGACATCCATTTGCCAGATTTCATAAAATGTGGCAATTGCTAACATGATTCAGACAAACTTAGGCATCACTACGAGTGAGAAAATCTCATCATAGTCAACATCTTGAAATTGTCAAAAACCTTCTGCGACAATTCAAGCTTTGTAGTTAGTAACACTACTATCAGTGTCCGTCTTCCTCTTGAAAATCCATTTATTCTTAATGGCTCACCGATCAACGGGCAAGTCAATAAAAGTCCATACTTTGTTCTAATGCATGGATCTCATCTGATATTTCATGGCCTCAAGCCATTTTGCGGAATCTGGGCTCATCATTGCTTCCTCATAGTTCGTAGATTCATCATGGTCAAGTAACATGACTTCTAGAACAGGATTACCGTACCACTCTGGTGCGGAACGTATTCTAGTTGACCTACGAGGTTCGGTAGTAACTTGATCTGAAGTTTCATGATCATCATCATTAACATCCTCACTAATTGGTGTAGGAATCACTAGAACTAATTTCTGTGATGAACTACTTTCCAATTCGGGAGAAGGTACAATTACCTCATCAAGTTTTACATTCCTCCCAATCACTTCTTTCGAGAGAAACTCTTTCTCTAGAAAGGATCCATTCTTAGGAATGAATATCTTGCCTTCGGATCTGTGATAGAAGGTGTACCCAGCAGTTTCCTTTGGGTATCCTATGAAGACACATTTCTCCAATTTGGGCTCGAGCTTATCAGGTTGAAACTTTTTCACATGAGCATCATAGCCCCAAACTTTAAGAAACGACAGCTTAGGTTTCTTGCTAAACCACAATTCATATGGTGTCATCTCAACGGATTTAGATGGTGCCCTATTTAATGTGAATGCAGCTGTCTCTAATGCATAACCCCAAAACGATAGTGACAAATCGGTAAAAGACATCATAGGTTGCACCATATCTAATAAAGTATGGTTATGACGTTCAGACACACCATTACGCTGTGGTTTTCCAGGTGGCGTGAGTTGCAAAACTATTCCGCATTGTTTCAAATGAAGACCAAACTCGTAACTCAAATATTCTCCTCCACGATCAGATCTCAGAAACTTTATTTTCTTGTTATGATGATTTTCCACTTCACTCTGAAATTCTTTGAACTTTTCAAATGTTTCAGACTTATGTTTCATCAAGTAGATATACCCATATCTGCTCAAATCATCCGTGAAGATCAGAAAATAACGATACCCGCCGCGAGCCTCAACACTCATCGGATTGCATACATCAGTATGTATTATTTCCAATAAGTCAGTTGCTTGCTCCATTGTTTCGGAGAATGGAGTTTTAGTCATCTTGCCCACGAGGCATGGTTCGCAAGCATCAAATGATTCATAGTCAAGTGATTCCAAAAGCCCACCAGCATGGAATTTCTTCATGGCTTTACACCAATATGACCTAAACGGCAGTGTCACATATAAGTTGCACTGTCATTATTAACTTTGCATCTTTTGGCTTCAATATTATGGATATGTGTATTACTACGATCGAGATTCAATAAACCATTCACCTTGGGTGTATGACCTCAGAAGGTTTTATTTATGTAAACAGAATAACAATTATCCTTGACTTAAATGAATAATCGTATTGCAATAAGCATGATCCAATCATATTATGCTTTATGCAAACACCAAATAACATTTATTTTAGGTTCAACACTAATCCCGAAGGTAAAGGGAGTGTGCAATGGTGATCTTATCAACCTTGGAATCACTTCCAACTCACATCATCACCTCGCCCTTAACTAGTTTGTTTATTTTGCAACTCCCATTTCGAGTTACTACTCTTAGCAACTGAACCGGTATCAAATACTGAGGTGTTGTTATAAACTCTAGTAAAGTACACATGAATAACATGTATATTAAATATATACTTTTGTTCACTTTACCATCCTTCTTATCCGCCAAGTATCTAGGGTAGTCCCACTCCCAGTGACCATTTCCTTTGCAGTAGAAGCACTCAGTTCCAGGCTTGGGTCTAGCTTTGAGCTTCTTCATGGGAGTGGCTGATACGTCCATTTTGCATCATGATTTTATATCGATATTTATTGCATTATGGGCTGTTATTACACATTATGTCACAATACTTATGCCTATTCTCTCTTATTTTACAAGGTTTACATGAAGAGGGGGAATGCCGGCAGCTGGAATTCTGGGCTGGAAAAGGAGCAAATATTAGAGACCTATTCTGCACATCTCCAAAAGTCCTGAAACTCCACGGGAGCACTTTTCAGAATATATAAAAAATATTGGGCGCAAGAAGTACCAGAGGGGGGCCATCCACCAGCCACGAGGGTGGGGGGGCGCGCCCTACCCCTCTGGGCGCGCCCTCTGCCTCCTGGGCCCCCTGGTGGCCCTCCGATGCCCATCTTTGGCTATCTGGAGTCTTTCATTCGAGAAAAAAAATCATAAGCAAGCTTTCGGAAAGAAACTCCGCCGCCACGAGGCGGAACCTTGGCGGAACCAATCTAGGGCTCCGGCGGAGCTGTTCTGCCAGGGAAACTTCCCTCCAGGAGGGGGAAATCATCGCCATCATCATCACCAACGATCCTCTCATCGGGAGGGGGTCAATCTCCATCAACATCTTCACTAGCACCATCTCATCTCAAACCCTAGTTCATCTCTTGTATCCAATCTTTGTAACCAAACCTCACATTGGTACCTGTGGGTTGCTAGTAGTGTTGATTACTCCTTGTAGTTGATGCTAGTTGGTTTACTTGGTGGAAGATCATATGTTAAGATCCATTATGCATATTAATACCCCTCTAATTATGAACATGAATGTTCTTTGTGAGTAGTTACGTTTGTTCCTGAGGACATGGGAGAAGTCTTGCTATTAGTAGTCATGTGAATCTGGTATTCGTTCGATATTTTGATGAGATGTATGTTGTCATCCCTCTAGTGGTGTCATGTGAACGTCGACTACATGACACTTCACCATTGTTTGGGCCTAGAGGGAGGCATTGGTAAGTAATAAGTAGATGATGGGTTGCTAGAGTGACAGAAGCTTAAACCCTAGTTTATGCGTTGCTTCGTAAGGGGCTGATTTGGATCCATATGTTTCATGCTACGGTTAGGTTTACCTTAATACTTCTGTTGTACTTGCGGATGCTTGCAATGGGGGTTAATCATAAGTGGGATGCTTGTCCAAGTAAGGACAGTACCCAAGCACCGGTCCACCCACATATCAAATTATCAAAGTACCGAACACGAATCATATGAACATGATGAAAACTAGCTTGACGATAATTCCCATGTGTCCTCGGGAGCACTTTCCTTCATATAAGAGTTTGTCCAGGCTTGTCCTTTGCTACAAAAAGGATTGGGCCATCTTGCTGCATCTTATTTACTTTCATTACTTTCTACTCGTTACAAATTACCTTATCACAAAACTATCTGTTACCGATAATTTCAGTGCTTGCAGAGAATACCTTACTGAAAACTGCTTATCATTTCCTTCCGCTCCTCGTTGGGTTCGACACTCTTACTTATCGAAAAGCTACGATAGATCCCCTACACTTGTGGGTCATCAGGACTCTTTTCTAGCGCCGTTGCCGGGGAGTGAAGCGCCTTTGGTAGGTGGAATTTGGTAAGGAAAAATTTATATAGTGTGCTGGAATTTACTGTCACTTGTTACTATGGAACATAATCCTTTGATGGGCTTGTTCAGGGTATCTTCACCCCGACCAGTAAAGGAAAGAGTTGCTCCTCAACCTACTGAAAATGTTTACTTTGAAATTCCTTCGGGTATGATAGAGAAACTGCTAGCTAAACCTTTTGCAGGAGATGGAACGTTGCATCCCGATTTACACTTAATCTATGTGGATGAAGTTTGTGGATTATTTAAGCTTGCAGGTATGCCCAAGGATGTTATCAAGAAGAAGGTTTTCCCTTTATATTTTAAGGGAGATGCATTGACATGGTATAGGCTATGTGATGATATGGGATCATGGGACTACAAGCGATTGAAATTGGAATTTCACCAGAAGTTTTATCCTATGCATCTTGTTCATCGTGATCGTAATTATATATATAATTTCTGGCCTCGTGAAGGAGAAAGCATCTCTCAAGCTTGGGGGAGGCTTAAGTCACTATTATATTCATGTCCCAATCATGAGCTCTCAAGAGAAATGATTATTCAAAATTTTTATGCTCGGCTTTCTCTGAGTAATCGCTCCATGCTCAAGTACTGGCTCTTTTATGATGAAGACTATTGAATTCAAATGGGATTTATTGGAAAGAACTAAACGCAACTTTGAAGATTGGGATCTCGACGAAGGTAAGGAGTCAGGTATAACACCTAAGTTTGATTGTGTTAAATCTTTTATGGATACCGATGCTTTTCGTGAATTTAGCACTAAGTATGGACTTGACTCTGAGATAGTAGCTTCCTTTTGTGACTCCTTTGCTACTCATGTTGATCTCCCTAAGGAGAAGTGGTTTAAATATAATCCTCCCATTGAAGTAAAAGTAGTTGCACCTATTAAAGTTGAAGAAAAGACTATCACTTATAATGATCCTGTTGTTCCTACTGCTTATGTTGAGAAACCACCTTTCCCTGTTAGAATAAAGGATCATGCTAAAGTTTCAAATGTAGTCAACAAAAGCAATATTAGGACACACAAACCCCCTGAGCAAGTTAAAGTTGAACCTAATATTGCTATGGTTAAAGATCTCTTGGCCGATAATATTGATGGGCATGTTATTTACTTCTGTGATGAGACTGCTAGAATTGCTAGACCTCATACTAAAAATAAACATAGACCTGTTGTAGGCATGCCTGTTATTTCTGTTAAAATAGGAGATCATTGCTATCATGGCTTATGTGACATGGGTGCTAGTGCAAGTGCAATACCTCATTCCTTATACAAAGAAATTATGCATGATATTGCACCTGCTGAGATAGAAGATATCGATGTTACCATTAAGCTTGCCAATAGAGATACTATTTCACCAATTGGGATTGTTAGAGATGTTGAAGTCTTGTGTGGAAAGGTTAAATATCCTACTGATTTTCTTGTTCTTGGTTCCTCACAAGATAGCTTTTGTCCCATTATATTTGGTAGACCCTTCTTGAATACTGTTAATGCTAAGATAGACTGCAATAAGGATATTGTTTCTGTTGGTTTAGGGGATATGTCTCATGAGTTTAATTTTTCTAAGTTTCGTAGACAACCCCGTGATGAGGAATTGCCTAGTAAAGATGAAATTATTGGTCTTGCTTCTATTGTCGTGCCTCCTACTGATCCTTTAGAACAATATTTACTAGACCATGAAAATGATCTGTTCATGAATGAAAGAAGGGAAATAGATGAAGTATTCTTTAAACAGGGACCTATTCCGAAACACAACTTGCTTGTTGAAATCCTAGGGGATCCTCCTCCACCCAAGGGTGATCCCGTGTTTGAGCTCAAACCGTTACCTGATACTCTTAAATATGCTTATCTTGATGAAAAGAAGATATATCCTGTTATTATTAGTGCTAACCTTTCATAGAAGGAGGAAGAAAAATTATTGAAAACTCAGAAGAAGCATCAGTCCCACTCTATGTCAACACAAAATAAATTTGGAGAAAGACGCCAAACCAGTTATTGATCACCAACAACGGCTGAATCCTAAGATGAAAGAAGTGGTAAGAAAGGAAATATTAAAGCTCCTTGAGGCAGGTATAATTTATCCCATTGTTGATAGTCAGTGGGTAAGTCATGTCCATTGTGTCCCTAAGAAGGGAGGTATTACTGTTGTTCCTAATGATAAAGATGAATTGATTCCGCAAAAAATAATTACATGTTATAGGATGGTAATTGATTTTTGCAAATTAAATAAAGCTACTAAAAAGATCATTACCCTCTGCCTTTCATTGATCAAATGCTAGGAAGATTACCCAAACATACACATTTTTTCTTTCTAGATGGTTACTCTGGCTTCTCTCAAATACCTGTGTCAGCCGAGGATCAAGAAAAGACCACTTTTACTTGCCCTTTTGGTACCTTTTCTTATAGACATATGCCTTTTGGTTTATGTAATGCACCTGCTACCTTTCAAATATGCATGATGGCTATATTCTCTGACTTTTGTGAAAAGATTTGTGAAGTTTTCATGGATGATTTCTCTGTTTATGGATCCTCTTTTGATGATTGCTTGAGCAACCTTGATCGAGTTTTGCAGAGATGTGAAGAAACTAACCTTGTCTTGAATTGGGAGAAGTGCCACTTTATGGTTAATGAAGGTATTGTCTTGGGGCATAAAATTTCCGAAAGAGGTATTGAAGTTGACAAAGCTAAAGTTGATGCTATTGAAAAGATGTCTTGTCCCAAGGACATCACAGGTATAAGAAGTTTCCTTAGTCATGCCGGTTTTTATAGGAGGTTCATTAAGGACTTCTCAAAAAATTTCCGGCCTCTGACTAACCTATTATAAAAAGATATTCCTTTTGTCTTTGATGATGATTGTGTAGAAGCATTTGAAATACTTAAGAAAGCTTTGATTTTTGCACCTATTGTTCAGCCACCTGATTGGAATTTACCTTTGAAATTATGTGTGATGCTAGTGATTATGCTGTAGGTGCTGTTCTAGGACAAAGAGTTGATAAGAAATTAAATGTTATCCAATATGCTAGTAAAACTCTAGATAGTGCCCAGAGAAATTATGCTACTACTGAAAAAGAATTTTTAGCAGTTGTTTTTGCTTGTGATAAGTTCAGACCTTATATTGTTGATTCTAAAGTAACTATTCACACTGATCATGCTGCTATTAAATACCTTATGGAAAAGAAAGATGCCAAACCTAGACTTATTAGATGGGTTCTCTTGCTACAAGAATTTGTTTTGCATATTATTGATAGAAAGGGAGCTGAGAACCCTGTTGCAGACAACTTGTGTAGGTTAGAGAATGTTCTTGATGACCCACTACCTATTGATGATAGCTTTCCTGATGAACAATT
The DNA here is from genome assembly GCF_018294505.1 of Triticum aestivum. Taxonomy (NCBI): domain Eukaryota; kingdom Viridiplantae; phylum Streptophyta; class Magnoliopsida; order Poales; family Poaceae; genus Triticum; species Triticum aestivum. Next base: position 441,105,414 of record NC_057812.1, on the reverse strand, counting down.
AGCTGTCATAAATGCTTCTCGTACTGCTCCATGGTATGCTGATTATGCTAATTACATTGTTGCTAAATTCATACCACCTAGTTTCACATACCAGCAAAAGAAAAAGTTTTTCTATGATTTGAGACATTACTTTTGGGATGACCCACATCTTTATAAAGAAGGAGTAGATGGTATTATTAGACGTTGTGTACCTCAGCATGAACAGGAACAGATCCTACGCAAGTGTCACTCCGAGGCTTATGGAGGGCACCACGCTGGAGATAGAACTGCGCATAATGTACTGCAATCCGGTTTTTATTGGCCTACTCTCTTCAAGGATGCCCGTAAGTTTGTCTTATCATGTGATGAATGTCAAAGAATCGGTAATATTAGTAGACGTCAAGAAATGCCTATGAATTATTCACTTGTTATTGAACCATTTGATATTTGGGGCTTCGATTATATGGGACCTTTTCCTTCCTCTAATGGGTATACACATATTTTAGTTGCTGTTGATTACGTTACTAAGTGGGTAGAATCTATTCCAACTAGTAGTGCTGATCATAACACCTCTATTAAGATGCTTAAAGAAGTTATTTTTCCGAGGTTTGGAGTCCCTAGATATTTAATGACTGATGGCGGTTCACATTTTATTCATGGTGCCTTTCGTAAAATGCTTGCTAAGTATGATGTTAATCATAGAATTGCATCTCCTTATCACCCGCAGCCTAGTGGTCAAGTAGAATTTAGTAACAGAGAGCTCAAATTAATTTTGCAAAAGACTGTTAATAGATCTAGAAAGAATTGGTCCAAGAAACTTGATGATGCATTATGGGCCTATAGAACTGCATATAAAAACCCTATGGGTATGTCTCCGTATAAAATGGTTTATGGTAAAGCATGTCACTTACCTCTCGAACTAGAACATAAGGCATATTGGGCTATCAAAGAGCTCAACTATGACTTCAAACTTGCCGGTGAAAAGAGGCTATTTGACATTAGCTCACTTGATGAATGGAGAACCCAGGCTTATGAGAATGCCAAACTGTTTAAAGAAAAAGTTAAAATATGGCATGACAAAAGGATACAAAAGCGTGTGTTTAATATAGGTGATTATGTATTGCTATACAACTCTCGTTTGAGATTTTTTGTAGGCAAACTCCTCTCTAAATGGGAAGGTCCTTACGTCATCGAGGAGGTCTATCGTTCTGGTGCCATAAAAATCAATAACTTCGAAGGCACAAATCCGAGGGTGGTGAATGGTCAAAGAATCAAACATTATATCTCACGTAATCCTATAAATGTTGAAACTAATGTTATTGAAACCGTAACCCCAGAGGAATACATAAAGGACACTTTCCGGAACGTTTCAGACTCCAAAAAGGAATAGGTATGTGGTACAGTAAGTAAACCGACTCCAAAACAGTTCTAATTGCAATTTTTCTCTGTTTTGGAATATTTAAGAAAATAGGGAAATAAGAAGCAGACCGGAAAGGATACGAGGCTTCCACAAGGGTGGAGGGCGCGCCCCTGCCTCGTGGGCACCTCGTGCGCTCTCCGGACTCCGTTTTCTCGCACAATACTTCTTTTGGTCGGTAAAAATTCATTATATAATCTCCCGAAGGTTTTGACCACCGTATCACGCAAATATCCTCTGTCTTTGTTTCAAGTTGTTCCTGCTGTAGATTAGAGCAATATGTCATCCCAGGATTCGGAAGGAGAAAGCTATGTGGTTGATTACCTTGCAGCTCCTAAGGTCTATGGGGACGTGGAGCATTGTGGTTGGACTACAGAAGAAGAAGAAGAGGACTATGAACCCAAGGGAAAAGAGGAAACGAGCTCAGATGAAGATGAAGTCTCATTACCTCAACCCGGGGACATGCATGTGGAGTTCAAAAAGTCAAGCCTCCCTGATAGAGCAAAGAAACCTAAGATCGAGTTTATCCCTTTTCGCCTCTTGCAGGAAAACAAACATGAATTATGCAAGAAGATATTAAGCCTTGAGCAGGAGATCGATGATCTAAGGGATCAAAATTCTAACCTCAAGCCCAAATTAAGGAGGAAGCCTACACCATCAACAAAACCAACACCTTCTTCACCGACAAAGAAGAACTGAGCATCGGGTATGGGCACTCCCCTTGGCAACTGCCAAGCTTGGGGGAGTGCCCCGGTATCGTATCACCATCACTTTTATCTTTATCGTTCTTCTTAGTTCGATCCTTTTGGTAATATCTTGATCTAGTAGAATAAAGTTTTAGTATGATCTAGTTGTGAGTTTTGCTTTATGATCCTTCTATGTAATCGAGTCCGTGAGCTATATATAATAAAGATTAGTGTTGAGTCAAGGGCTTGATTTATTTTGCTACGATCTTGAGGGAATAAAATAAAAGAGAAGAAATAAAAAGAAATAAAGAGATCATATGGATCTTATGGAGAGTAATGAGCTCACATATAAAGAGTATGATGAATAAAAGTTGTTGAGAGTTGACAAACATAGTTTTGGTCATCGTTGCAATTAATAGGAAGTAATAAAGAAAGAGAGGTCTTCACATATAAATATACTATCTTGGACATCTTTTATGATTGTGAGCACTCATTAAAATATGACATGCTAAAGAGTTGACGTTGGACAAGGAAGACAATGTAATGGGTTATGTTTTCTTACATCTGAGATAAATTATATTGTCATGGATCATCCAACATGTTGAGCTTGCCTTTCCCTCTCATGCTATCCAATTTCTTTGCACCAAGTAGAAATACTACTTGTGCTTCCAAATATCCTTAAACCCATTTTTGCCATGAGAGTCCATCATACCTACCTATCGATTGAGTAAGATCCTTCAAGTAAGTTGTCATCGGTGCATGCAATAAAAATTGCCTTCTAAATATGTGTGATTTATTAATGTGGAGAGAATAAGCTTTATACGATCTTGTGATGTGGAAGAAATAAAAGCGACGGACTGCATAATAAAGGTTCATATCACAAGTGGCAATATAAAGTGACGTTCTTTTGCATTAAGATTTTGTGCATCCAACCATAAAAGCGCATGACAACCTCTGCTTCCCTCTGTGAAGGGCCTATCTTTTACTTTTATCTTCTACCTTATATAAGAGTCATGGTGATCTTCACCTTTCCTTTTTACATTTTATCCTTTGGCAAGCACAATGTGTTGGAAAGATCCTGATATATATGGCTAATTGGATGTGGGTGTAACACCCTGGATGTAACTTGCCATATTTATAACTCCGACTCTTGTCATTTTCGGCTTTAAGTTATGAGATTTCCTTCGTGGTTGGGTTTTGTCTTTGTTTTGCATTTTGTCATGCATTTCATATCATGTCATCATGTGCATCGCATATCATGTCATCATGTGCATCGCATTTGCATACGTGTTCGTCTCATGCATCCGAGCATTTTCCCCGTTGTCCGTTTTGCAATCCGGCACTCCCACATGCACCGGCGCACCCCTTTTGTCTCTTTTCGTGAGCGGGTGTTAAACGTCCTCGGAATGAACCGAGATTTGCCAAGTGGCCTTGGTACACCACGGGTAGACCGCTTGTCAAATTTCGTTCCATTTGGAGCTCGTTTGATGCTCAAACGGTTAACCACACCCTTCCAAAACGGCCCAATAACCCATCTAAACCATCTCCATGTCCTCCGTCGTCGGATCACGATCGTGTGGGCGAAAACTACACCTCATTTGGACACTCCAAACTCCCCCTACCTATAAATATGTGCACTCCTCCGAAATCCCGGGTCCCGAAACCCTAGTCTAGCCTCCTCCGTCGCCGGACACGTCCGGATCAGACCGGACGCGTCCGCGCCGCCGCCCACAGCCAATTGGCGAGCGCCATGTGTCCTTCACCGCCACCTCGCCACCATGTCTCGGCGATCCCGAGGAGGGCCCGCCCGGCCCATCGCGTCCCCACAGGCCTCGCGTGTCCTCGCCTCCGCTCCGCCCCCGCGCCGTCGACCGCTTGCGCGCCGGTTGCCGCCGGGCTCCTCCGCCCGGAGCCGCCACCGCCAGGGAGGAGCCCTGCCGCCCTCCAAGGCTCGCCCGACGCCACTCGTCGCCAGGTTTGGCGGCTCCGCCCCCGCGCCTTCCCCGGACCCCGCAGCTCCGGCACCGGCCCCGTCCTCCTCCTCACCGGATCCGACCTCCCAGCCAACTCCGGCCTCCTCCACGCCAACTTCGGCGAGTTTCTCCGGCGTGCCTCGAAAAACGTGCCAAGCTAACCCTAGATCCGAAGGGTGAGAAATTCCTCTTAAGTCTTTTTCTGAAATATTTTATGTCACTGTTCATCGCCCCATATCTCGGTGACCGTGACTCCGAATCGTACATACCTTATATCAAATTGTTCGTCTTTATGAGATCTTCACGTTAGAAGCATTCTCATGCATGTTCATGTTCATTATGATGCCATTTTCATTGATGAAAGAGTGCTATAAAATGTTAGCAGCTGCTACTTATCAGATCATGGTGATTTGTCATTTTGTTGCATTTGATGTGTGCATCATATGAGCATGAGCTCTACATGTGTTTTGAACTTCAACACGCCATATTTACAGAGGTGCTTGTCTTGTATTTTTGTGATCTATGTGGTGACTAGCACAAGCATGCAAAGTAGGCTCCACAATGTTGCTGTTTTCAGGGACTTGGGATTTTGCTAAGTCCTTGTCCTGTTGATATTTTGATGCCATGTAAACTTGATGCTAAAGTGAAATCCATGCTTGTTTGGAGATACTTCAGTAAGGGTGTTTTGAACATGTGGTTATGCCCTATCCATCCATGCCTCTGTTTGCATTTATGGAGTGCGCTAGCATGTCTTGTTCTTGCTCTACTTTTGCCATAAAATGTTCCTGGCAGAATGTTAACATGTTAATCAATTTTTCCATGGTTGTTGTTAGTGATTCATGCATCCTGTGAACTTTCTCTTGCCATGATTAGCTTCATGAACATGTCATCTTGCTGTTAGTATGATTTTTTTGTCATGCAATGCCTTATGGTGAGTGGCATGAGCTCGCAAAGTTGCCTTCATAATTCTGTTTATGCCATCCTCTGTTTTTTCTGCTAAGTTTGAAATTGTTAATAAAACTTGCTATGTTTACATGGGTGCCATCATATCTTCTGTGCCTTTTTGGCTCACGTTCAGTAAGGCACTTTTGTTCTATGCATTTAGTAGTTTCATGCCGTGCTTTGGTTTGCTATGATATGTTCCTACATCATGTGTTTTGCTAGCTCTAAACATTGCTTCCTGATGCTGTTTATGCCAAGTCTGTGAAGCTGATATCTTTTGCACTTTTGCCATGCTTGTTTGGACCTGCTCTTTTGTGATTTAGCCGTATCTCAGTGTTCATGTTTTGTCAAGAATCGCGTGTACATCACTTCCATATGTTTTTTTGTTATGTTAGAGTGCAGTAGCTTAGTTTCTTGTTGCATGCTAAGTAGCATCATGCTGTTAATTACAGTTTTGCACCATCCTTGTTTTGCTTGCCATTTGCAAACCGTGCATCCGTTTCCGGTGATCTTTATATCGATTTCAACCGAAATCATCTCATCTTTCCAGAGGCATACTTGGTTTGACAAGTTGATGCCTTGATCTCTCTTTTCCTTCCGGAGCACGCATATGCATTGCATATCACATCTTGCATATCATGCCATGTATTGCATCATGTTGCTTGTGCATTGCACCGTGATTGATTGTTGGTCCTTTGCTTGTGTTCATGCTTTGGGTAGAGCCAGGAGACGAGTACGTGACCAGGGAACCTGTTGAGTACGCTAACGAGGATCAAGCTTTCGACAACTCTGAGAACTTTGCAGGCAAGATGACCATACCCTCGATATCACTTCTATCTTTGCTTGCTAGTTGTTTGCTCTATTGCTATGTCGCGCTACCTACCACTTGCTATATCATGCCTCCCATATTGCCATGTCAATCCTCTAACCCACCTTTCCTAGCAAACCGTTGTTTGGCTATGTTACCGCTTTTGCTCAGCCCCTCTTATAGCGTTGCTAGTTGTAGGTGAAGATGAAGCTTGTTCCATGTTGGAACATGGATATTGTTGGGATATCATTATTATCTCTTATTTACGTTAATGCATCTATATACTTGGTAAAGGGTGGAAGGCTCGGCCTTATGCCTGGTGTTTTGTTCCACTCTTACCGCCCTAGTTTCTGTCATACCGGTGTTATGTTCCTTGATTTTGTGTTCCTTACGCGGTTGGGTGATTATGGGAACCCCTTGACAGTTCTCTTTGAATAAAACTCCTCCAGCAAGGCCCAACCTTGGTTTTACCATTTGCCTACCTAAGCCTTTTTTCCCTTGGGTTCTGCGGACTCAAGGGTCATCTTTATTTTAAACCCCCGGGCCAGTGCTCCTTTGAGTGTTGGTCCAAACTAGAGCACTGTGCGGGACCGTCCCTTGGCAACTTGGGTTATGTTGGTACCTTTACGTTTAGCTTATTTGGTGTGCCCTGAGAACGAGATATGTGCAACTCCTATCGGGATTTGTCGGCACAATCGGGTGGTCTTGCTGGTCTTGTTTTACCATCGTCGAAATGTCTTGTAACCGGGATTCTGAGACTAATCGGGTCATCCTGGGAGAAGGAATATCCTTCGTTGACCGTGAGAGCTTGTGGTGGGCTAAGTTGGGACACCCCTGCAGGGTTTGAACTTTCGAAAGGCGTGCCCGCGGTTATGGGAAGATGGGAATTTATTAATATCCGGTTGTAGAGAACTTGACACTTAACTAATTAAAATGAATCAACCACATGTGTAGCCGTGATGGTCTCTTTTCGGCGAAGTCCGGGAAGAGAACACGATCTTGTGTTATGCTTGAATGTAAGTAGTTTCAGGATCACTTCTTGATCACTTCTAGCTTCTCGACCGTGCGTTGCTTCTCTTCTCGCTCTCTTCTGCGTATGTTAGGCACCATATATGCTAGTGCTTGCTGCAACTCCACCTCACTATCCTCTCCTACCCATAAGCTTAAATAGTCTTGATCACGCGGGTGTGAGATTGCTGAGTCCTCGTGACTCACGGATACTTCCAAACAGTTGCAGGTGCCGACAATACCAGTGCAGGCGATGCTACCGAACTCAAGTGGGAATTCGACGAAGACTTGGGTCGCTATTATGTTTCCTTTCCCGATGATCAGTAGTGGAGCCCAGTTGGGACAACCGGGGATCTAGCATTTGGGGTTGTCTTCCTTTATTTTGGTTCCGTAGTCGGACCTTTGTTTGTACCTTGGATGATGCATGGTTTATTTCTATATTGTGTGAAGTGGCGATTGTAAGCCGACTCTTTATCCCTTTCTTTTTCAGTACATGGGATGTGTAAAGATTACCCCTCTTGCGACAGACCTACCATGCAGCTATGCCTCTAAGTCATGCCCCGACACGTGGGAGATATAGCCGCATTGTGGGTGTTACAGTGGGTTTGCGTGAATTATTATTGTTGACATTACCCTTGAGGTAAGAAGTTGGGAGGCAACACTATAAGCCCCTATCTTTCTCTGTGTCCGATTAAAACTACATACCCATAAGTATTGCGTGAGTGTTAGCAATTGTGAAAGACTAAATGATAGTTGAGTATGTGGACTTGCTGAAAAGCTCTTATGTTGACTCTTTCCTATGTTATGATAAATTGCAATTGCTTCAATGACTGAGATTATAGTTTGTTAGTTTTCAATGAAGTTTATGATTCATACTTGAAATTGTGATTGAATTGTTATTTTAGCATAAGAGATCATATGATAATATATATATATATATATATATATATATATATATATATATGTTACTATTCTAAGAATTATCATGATGCTCTCATGTCCGTATTTTATTTTTATCAACACCTCTATCTCCAAACATGTGGACATATTTTTCGATTTCGGCTTTCGCTTGAGGACAAGCGAGGTCTACGCTTGGGGAGTTGACATGTCCATTTTGCATCATGCTTTTATATCGATATTTATTGCATTATGGGCTGTTATTACACATTATGTCACAATATTGATGCCTATTCTCTCTTATTTTACAAGGTTTACATGAAGAGGGGGAATGCCGGCAGCCGGAATTCTGGGCTAGAAAAGGAGCAAATATTAGAGACCTATTCTACACATCTCCAAAAGTCCTGAAACTCCACGGGAGCACTTTTCAGGATATATAAAAAATATTGGGCGCAAGAAGTACCAGAGGGGGCCACCCACCAGCCACGAGGGTGGGGGCGCGCCCTACCCCCTGGGTGCGCCCCCTGCCTTGTGGGCCCCCTGGTGGCCCTTCGATGCCCATCTTTGGCTATATGGAGTCTTTTGTCCGAGAAAAAAATCATAAGCAAGCTTTCGGGAAGAAACTCCGCCGCCATGAGGCGGAACCTTGGCGGAACCAATCTAGGGCTCCGACGGAGCTGTTCTGCCGGGGAAACTTCCCTTCGGGAGGGGGAAATCATCGCCATCGTCATCACCAACGATCCTCTCATCGGGAGGGGTTCAATCTCCATCAACATCTTCACCAGCACCATCTCATCTCAAACCCTAGTTCATCTCTTGTATTCAATCTTTGTATCCAAACCTCAGATTGGTACCTGTGGGTTGCTAGTAGTGTTGATTACTCCTTGTAGTTGATGCTAGTTGGTTTACTTGGTGGAAGATCATATGTTCAGATCCAATATGCATATTAATACCCCTTTGATTATGAACATGAATATGCTTTGTGAGTCGTTACGTTTGTTCCCGAGGACATGGGAGAAGTCTTGCTATTAGTGGTCATGTGAATTTGGTATTCGTTCTATATTTTGATGAGATGTATGTTGTAATCCCTCTAGTGGTGCCATGTGAACGTCGACTACATGACACTTCACCATTGTTTGGGCCTAGAGGGAGGCATTGGGAAGTAATAAGTAGATGATGGGTTGCTAGAGTGACAGAAGCTTAAACCCTAGTTTATGCATTGCTTCGTAAGGGGCTGATTTGGATCCATATGTTTCATGCTATGGTTAGGTTTACCTTAATACTTCTGTTGTAGTTGCGGATGCTTGCAATGGGGGTTAATCATAAGTGGGATACTTGTCCAAGTAAGGACAGTACCCAAGCACCGGTCCACCCACATATCAAATTATCAAAGTACCGAACGCGAATCATATGAATGTGATGAAAAATAGCTTGACGATGTGTCCTCGGGAGCGCTTTCCTTCATATAAGAGTTTGTCCAGACTTGCCCTTTGCTACAAAAAGGATCGGGCCATCTTGCTGCACCTTATTTCCTTTTATTACTTGCTACTCGTTACAAATTACCTTATCACAAAACTATCTGTTACCGATAATTTCAGTGCTTGCAGAGAATACCTTACTGAAAACTGCTTATCATTTCCTTCTGCTCCTCGTTAGGTTCGACACTCTTACTTATCGAAAAGCTACGATAGATCCCCTACACTTGTGGGTCATCAGTGGCAAATTTCTTGCCTTTCTTCTTTGAAGTTCCTCTTTCTTTCCCTTTGCCCTTTTCTTGAAACTAGTGGTCTTGTTAACCATCAACACTTCATGCTATTTCTTGATTTCTACCTTCACCGATTTCAGCATCGCGAAGAGCTTGGGAATTACTTTCGTCATCCCTTGCATATTATAGTTCATCACTAAGTTCTAGTAACTTGGTGATAGTGACTAGAGAACTTTGTCAATTACTATCTTATCTGGAAGATTAACTCCCACTTGATGCAAGCAATTATAGTACCCAGACAATCTGAGCACATGCTCACTAGTTCAGCTATTCTCCTCCATCTTGTTGGCAAAGTACTGTCAGAGGTCTTCTACCTCTCGACACGGGCATGAGTATGAAATACCAATTTCAACTCTTAGAACATCATGTATGCTCTGTGGCGTTCAAAACATTTTTGAAGTCCCGGTTCTAAGCCGTAAAGCATGGTGCACTAAACTATCAAGTAGTCATCATATCGAGCTTTACCAAACGTTCATAACGTTTGTATCTGCTCCTGCAATAGGTCCGTCACCTAGCGGTGCATCAAGGACATAATTCTTCTGTGCAGCAATGAGGATAATCCTCAGATCACGGACCTAGTCCGCATCATTGCTACTATCATCTTTCAACATAGTTTTTCTCTAGGAATATATCAAAAATAGACGGGGAGCTACATTGCGAGCTATTGATCTACAACATAGTTATGCAAATACTATCAGGACTAAGTTCATGATAAATGAAAGTTCAATTAATCATATTACTTGAGAACTCCCACTTAGATAGACATCCCTCCAGTCATCTAAATGATCACGTGATCCAAATCAACTAAACCATGTCCGATCATCACGAGAGATGGAGTAGTTTTCAATGGTGAACATCACTATGTTGATCATATCTACTATATAATTCACGCTCGACCCTTCAGTCTCCAGTGTACCGAGGCCATATCTGCATATGCTAGGCTCGTCAAGTTTAACCCGAGTATTCCGCATGTGCAAAACTGGCTTACACCCATTGTATGTGAATGTAGAGCTTATCACACCCGATCATCACGTGGTGTCTCGGCATGACGAACTGTCATAATGGTGCATACTCAGGGAGAACACTTATACCTTGAAATTTAGTGAGAGATCATCTTATAATGCTACCGTCGAACTAAGCAAAATAAGATACATAAAGGATAAACATCACATGCAATCAAAATATGTGACATGATATGGCCATCATCGTCTTGTGCCTTTGATCTCCATCTCCAAAGTACCATCATGATCTCCATCATCACTGACATGACACCATGATCTCCATCATCTTGATCTCTATCAACGTGTCGTCACATGGTCGTCTCGCCAACTATTGCTTTTGCAACTATTGCTATCGCATAGCGATAAAGTAAATCAATTATATGGCGCTTGCATCTTATGCAATAAAGAGACAACCATAAGGCTTCTGCCAGTTGCTGATAACTTTAACAAAACATGACCATCTCATACAATATTTATATCTCATCACGTCTTGACCATATCACATCACAACATGCCTTACAAAAACAAGTTAAACGTCCTCTACTTTGTTGTTGCAAGTTTTACGTGGCTGCTACGGGCTGAGCAAGAACCGTTCTTACCTACGCATCAAAAACCACAACACGGCATAGTGATCAGAGTTTTGGATTTCGGCCAAAAAACACAATTTTCGACCGGAATTCGGCCATTTCATCCAGGCACGGTAGATATGTTTGCCGGCCTAATATTTTGGCCTTATTTGAATTTTTGGCCCAGCCCAGGTTTTGGCCCAGCCTCCCGTGGCCTTCCCGTGCTGTAAAAGGTCCAAACAAAGTCTCGAACCCCAAAACCAGAACTCTCCTCTGTAAACGGTGGCGCCTTCCTCGCGCCTGATGTGCTCGCGCCGCCGCCGCCGCAACCGTCTCTTGGCTTCGTGACCCCTGATTGTCCCTCCGTTGACTGCTCTTATCCATGGCGTGTTCTTCCTATGCGGTTTGCTGGGGCGTAGGTGCACTCGTTCGAGCGGCTGGAACGGCGCCGGATGGTGGAGCAGTGCGGATGCCTGGGCAGCCTCATCTATCTACTACACTGGGAGCAAGATGACTAGTAAGTTATGTGGGATTCGTGCTAGTTGAACTATTTGAGTTTACCAACTGAATCTATTTGTGGGTCACTGACTGTCGTTGTTTAGTTTGCTGTAGAAGTTCAATTTTTGTATAATTTCGGCCATTTTTCATTCATATTTTGCCCAGTTTTCGTTCAAAGATTCAAATTTTTGATTGCTCTTTTCGTCCGAGATTTTCCCAAAAATATCCGAAATTACGAATTTCGTCCATTCCGTTCATGGGCGGTAAAATTGGCAAAAAAAATCCAAAATCTTGATAGTGATTGCTTTTTGATCTTCAGAAAGAACCTTGTTCATTGAATCTGATTCAACTAAAGCTGGAGAAACTGACACCCACCAGCCACCTGTGTGCGAAGCACGTCGATAGAACCAGTCTCGCGTAAGCGTACGCGTAATATTAGTCTAAGCCGCTTCATCCAACAATACCGCTGAATCAAGAATCAACTAGTGACGACAAGCAATATGTATATACCCACATCCACAACTCCTTTGTGTTCTACTCGTGCATATAACATCTACGCATAAACCTGGCTCGGATGCCACTGTTCTGAAACGCAGTAATTTCAAAAAAAAAATTCTACGCACACGCAAGATCTATCATGGTGATGCATAGCAACGAGAGGGGAGAGTGTTGTCCACGTACCCTCGTAGACCGTAAGCGTAAGCGTTATGACAATGCGGTTGATGTAGTTGTACGTCTTCACGATCGACCGATCCTAGTACCGAAAGTACGACACCTCTGCGATCTGCACACGTTCGGCTCGGTGACGTCCCATGAACTCACGATCCAGCAGAGTGTCGAGGGAGAGCTTCGTCAGTACGACGGCGTGATGACGGTGATGATGATGATTTCGCCTAAGTACCGCTACAATATGACCAAGGTGGATTATGGTGGAGGGGGCACCGCATACGGCTAAGAGATCAATGATAAACTTGTGTGTCTATGGGGTGCCCCTGACCACGTATACAAAGGATGGAGGGAGGAGGAGGCCGACCCTCATAGGGCGCGCTCAAAGTGTGGAGTCCTACTAGGACTCCCTAGTCCTAGTAGGATTTCAGCTCCAACATGAAATAGGAAAAAGGGAAGGGAGAAGGAGAAGGAAGGAAGGGGGCGCCCCCTTTCTCTAGTCCAATTCGGACCAGTCCATAGAGAAGGGGCGTGGCCACCCTTGAGGCCTTTCTCTCCTTTCCCGTATGGCCCATTAAGGCCAATACGAATTCCCGTAACTCTCTGGTACTCCGAAAAATACCCGAATCACTCGGAACCTTTCCGATGTCCGAATATAGCCTTCCAATATGTCGATCTTTATGTCTCGACCATTTCGAGACTCCTAGTCATGTCCCCGATCTCATCCGGGACTCCGAACAAACTTCGGTCATCAAATCACATAACTCATAATACAAATCGTCACCGAATGTTAAGTGTGCGGACCCTACGGGTTCGAGAACTATGTAGACATGACTGAGACACGTCTCCGGTCAATAACCAATAGCGGAACCTGGATGTTCGTATTGGCTCCCACATATTCTACGAAGATCTTTATCGGTCAAACCGCATAACGATATACGTTGTTCCCTTTGTCATCGGTATGTTACTTGCCCGAGATTCGATCGTCGGTATCCTCATACCTAGTTCAATATCGTTACCGGAAAGTATCTTTACTCGTTCCATAATGCATCATCCCGCAACTAACTCATTAGTCATAATGCTTGCAAGGCTTAGAGTGATGTGCATTACCGAGAGGGCCCAGAGATACCTCTCCGATACACAGAGTGACAAATCCTAATCTCGATCTATGCCCACTCAACAAACACCGTTGGAGACACCTGTAGAGCATCTTTATAATCACCCAGTTACGTTGTGACGTTTGATAGCACACAAGGTGTTTCTCCGGTATTCGGGAGTTGCATAATCTCATAGTCAGAGGTACATGTATAAGTTATGAAGAAAGCAGTAGCAATAAAACTGAACGATCATCATGCTAAGCTAATGGATGGGTCTTGTCCATCACATCATTCTCTAATGATGTGATCCCGTTCATCTAGGAACACATGTCCATGGCTAGAAAACTTAACCATCTTTGATTAATGAGCTAGTCAAGTAGAGGTATACTAGGGACACTCTGTTTGTCTATGTATTCACACATGTAATAAGTTTCCGGATAATACAACTCTACATGAATAATAAACATTTATCATGATATAAGGAAATATAAATAACAACTTTATTATTGTCTCTATGGCATATTTCCTTCAAGACCATCCTCCTCTTTTCATGAAAGCCTTCGGCGAGGAGGCATTAACAAAATTGGTAGTGAGAGCGCGTATCCCCATGGATATCTGTTGTGCATTCTAAGTAGTCTCATTGTGTACCAATTTGCGCCTTTCCCACCACAAGTACCAGGATGATATGGCAATCATGTCACGCACATTTCGAGTGCCCATAATACATAGTTCCTGATGTGACGCCCGGATAATTAAGCTACAGTAAACCTTTACTAATGATGCCACGTCACCTCGGTTACTGTTGATAAACTCGCGTTAGTTCAAAACGATTCAAATTCAAATTTAAAATATAGGCAAACAACAAAAGTTTTCAAACTTTAAAACTAAAATGTTCAAGTTGTAGAAAATAAATCATAAATAATATTGATACAGAAACCACATTTTTGCAAAGTGTTTAGATGCACTAAGGTAATTAAAGCAGCAACAAAACATTTAATTTAATACCTTTTTCAATTATAAAATATTAAACTATTTTATTTAGCTGTCCAAATTAATGTGGCAGCGTTGTATTCCTAAATACTAATTTAGGTGTTGAAATTAAATTTTACAAAAACTAAAATAAATTAATTATTAAAAGAAACAGAAAAGAAAATTATGAAAATACAAAAGGAAAAAGCAAAACAAAAAAAACAAAAAAAGGAAACCCCCCTGGGCCGTGGCCCAACTGGGCCAAACCCCCCAGGCCCAGCCGGCCGGCCCATCCCGCGCTCCTTAACCCCCCACTCCTCACCCGGTCCATCCACCGACACCCACACCCTCCTCGAAAATATCTCGACCCCTCCCCTCTCTCCCCCGATTGGATCGGGATCGAGAGGAGGAGGACCCCGACGCTGCGCCCCGTCGCCGTCCGTCGCCGCCAGGACCGCGCCGCCGCCCGGAGCTCGCCGCCCCACGCCAGGACGCCGCCACCTCGCCGTCCTTCCTCCACTCCGTCGCTCGTCCCCGTCGGCCTCCCCAAACTTCCCCGAGCCCGCTGCCCGTTCCCTACTCCCCCTTGTGAGCACCTCCCCTCCTCTCTGTCCCGCACTCCGTCCCGCCTGCGATCACCGCCCCGTTCATGCCCGATGCGTGCTCGCCGCGCATGCACGCTCCCCTCTTCCCCCTTCCCGCCCCCCTGTCCGCCTTGGCCGGCGCTCTCCTCCGCCCCGACCGGTGCCCGGGGCCAACCGGGGGATCACCCGCGCCCACCTCCCCTGCTCTTGCGCTCGTCGCCCGGGGCCGTGCCTCGCGCGCCCGCCTCTGGCTGCCACCGCCACCGCGCCTCGCCCGTCCGCCTACACCGCGTTGACGCTCGCCGGCACACGCGCGCCCATGGCTCCGGTCCCCGCCGAGCCCAGCCCCGCCTGCTTCCCGCCGTGGCCGCCGACCAACTCCCGGTTCTGCCGGAGAAGTCGGGCCTCTAGCCCCCCCCCCCCGCTGCGTGGCCTCCCCACATGCGCCACCCGCTTCCCCCGGCCTCCCGCATGGCCTGCTGACCCTGGCCGCCGGCGCCTCGCCGGGTCACAGCCTCGCCCCCCCAGGCCCGAGCGAACTACGCTCCGTTGGGTCAGCCCCGACGGGCGCCCGCGCCCGATAACCCCCGTCGCCCTGCCGGGCTACGCCCGCACCCCGTACCCAGCACCCGCTAGGCCCTCTGAGGCCAATGACATGGGGGCCCCACGCCCAGAACGGTTTTATAAAAAAAAGGAATTAAAAAAATATATATTAAATAAATAAATAATAATTAAATTGATTAATTAATTAAGGAATTAATTAAGTTAATTAATCATAATTAGATTAACCTAATTAACTAATTAGTTTAATTAAACAGTAGTTAGATTAGTTAAACAGTGATTAGCCTAAACAGTCTATGACCAGTGGGTCCCACACGTCAGATTGACCAGTCAACACCCCTGTTGACTGCTGACGCCATGCTGACGTCATGCTGACGTCAGCATACACTATTCTGGATAATGTTGATTAAATTAATTAAATAAATCCTAAAAATGATTTAAATCTTTTAAAATTAATATAAGGTAAACCGTAGCTCGGATCGAAAAACTTTGTACATGAAAGTTGCTCAGAACGACGGGACGAATCCGGATACGCGGTCCGTTCGTCCGCCACACCCCCCTAACCTATCGAACTCGCAACTTTCCCCCCCTCCGGCTCCTTTGCCCGAAAACACGAAACACCGGGAATACTTTCCCGGAATGTTTTTCCCCCTTCACCGGTATCACCTACTACCGCGTTAGGGCACACCGAACACCGCGTATTGCCTTGTTATATTTTGTGATGCTTTGTTTGCTTTGTATTCATTATTTCTTCCCCCCTCTTCTCTCCGATAGACTACGAGACCGACGCTGCTGCTGACCAGTTCGACTACGGAGTTGACGACCCCTCTCTCTTGCCAGAGCAACCAGGCAAGCCCCCCCTTGATCACCAGATATCGCCTATTCTCCTCTATACTGCTTGCATTAGAGTAGTGTAGCATGTTACTGCTTTCGTTAATCCTATTCTGATGCATAGCCTGACATTGTCGCTACATCTGTTGATACCTTACCTGCAATCCTAAATGCTTAGTATAGGATGCTAGTTTATCATCATTGGCCCTACATTCTTCTCAGTCTGCCTTGCTATACTATCGGGCCGTGATCACTTGGGAGGTGATCACGGGTATATACTATACATACATACATACTATACAGATGGTGACTAAAGTCGGGTCAGCTCATTGAGTACCCGCAAGTGATTCTGACGAGGGGGCTGAAAGGACAGGTGGCTCCATCCCGGTAGAGGTGGGCCTGGGTTCCCGACGGCCCTCGACTGTTACTTGGTGGCGGAGCGACAGGGCAGGTTGAGACCACCTAGGAGACAGGTGGGCCTGGCCCTGTTCGGCGTTCGCGGATACTTAACACGCTTAACGAGATCTTGGTATTTGATCTGAGTCGGCTACGAGCCTATACGCACTAACCATCTACGTGGGAGTAGTTATGGGTATCCCGACGTCGTGGTATCAGCCGAAGCACTTCAGACGTCAGCGACGGAGCGGCGCGCGCCGAATTGGACTGGAACGCCACTAGGCTAGGTCTGCTTTCGGCCGCCCTACGCAACGTGCAGGTGTGCTATGGGCGATGGGCCCAGACCCCTGTGCGCTTAGGTTTAGACCGGCGTGCTGGCCTCTCTGTTGTGCCTAGGTGGGGCTGCGACGTGTTGATCTTCCGAGGCCGGGCATGACCCAGGAAAGTGTGTCCGGCCAAATGGGATCGAGCGTGTTGGGTATGTGGTGCACCCCTGCAGGGAAGTTAATCTATTCGAATAGCCGTGATCTTCGGTAACAGGACGACTTGGAGTTGTACCTTGACCTTATGACAACTAGAACCGGATACTTAATAAAACACACCCTTCCAAGTTCCACAGACAACCCGGTGATCGCTTTTCTACAGGGCGACGAGGAGAGGATCACCGGGTAGGATTATGCTATGCGATGCGACTGGAGATGCGCTTGGAGATGCTACCTGGATATGCTACTTGGAGATGCTACTTGGAGGACTTCAATCTACTCTCTTCTACATGCTGCAAGACGGAGGCTGCCAGAAGCGTAGTCTTCGACAGGATTAGCTATCCCCCTCTTATTCTGGCATTCTGCAGTTCAGTCCACTGATATGGCCTCCTTACACATATACCCATGCATATGTAGTGTAGTTCCTTGCTTGCGAGTACTTTGGATGAGTACTCACGGTTGCTTTCTCCCCCTTTTTCCCCTTTCCTTTCTTTCTGGTTGTCGCAACCAGATGCTGGAGTCCAGGAGCCAGACGCCACCGTCGACGACGACCCTACTACACCGGAGGTGCCTACTACTACGTGCAGCCCGCTGACGACGACCAGGAGTAGTTAGGAGGATCCCAGGCAGGAGGCCTGCACCTCTTTCGATCTGTATCCCAGTTTGTGCTAGCCTTCTTAAGGCAAACTTGTTTAACTTATGTCTGTACTCAGATATTGTTGCTTCCGCTGACTCGTCTATGATCGAGCACTTGTATTCGAGCCCTCGAGGCCCCTGGCTTGTATTATGATGCTTGTATGACTTATTTATTTGTAGAGTTGTGTTGTGATATCTTCCCGTGAGTCCCTGATCTTGATCGTACACATTTGCGTGCATGATTAGTGTACGATTGAATCGGGGGCGTCACAAGTTGGTATCAGAGCCGACTGCCTGTAGGAATCCCCCTTCCACATTCCTTGGCCGAAGTCGAGTCTAGACATTGAAAAACTTTTACTAACATGGCTGTGTGGCCCATGGGCCCACGTCGCCATCGGGTGGTAGTAGGATCTTTTACTCCTCGACCTATACTCTGGGACTCTGATCTCTCTACTATTCGGGTTAAATGAATTTGCTAACTCTAAGATTAGGATCTCGTGATCGCATCCACCCGGAGAGCCCCTTACTGCAGAGGATCGCCTGCTACATCAGAAGATTCCGAAGATACTCTCTGATGTTCTCTCGAGACTTTGTGCCCATCACTTTTGCTATTCCTGACCACCGATAAATCCGTATGGATAACTACTTACACTTGCCATTCATATGATCATCCCCCATTGATCTTGTTATTACAAGATACCCCGAAGTTTTCTCTATTGTTCCGAGAATACTTTGTGCCTACTGCCTAGCAGTTCTTTGCCACATGAATACCCCCTTCAAATAAATTCTCGCGCTTATCGAGTATCCGCTCATTCCCCAGTTGTTCATGTGTTACACAAAAGTCTTCGAAATACCACCCGATATTCCGAAAATCGTCAGCAACCTATTGCTCTGGAAATTCTTGTTTGCTTTCATTATGATTAATCCCATAAGTATAGAAATCTTATTGACATTCCTTGTCATTATCATTTTGAGTCTGTTGACTCAATATGTTGCGAATACATGCAATCATCATTGATCCTTATAAATTACCTTTCCGGCTGAGCTTCCATTCTTTTAACGGGAATTGGTTCTCGACCAATCCAATTGTCGTTGATTGTACCCTAAGGCTATTCAACTTATCCCTCCCTAATCAGAGCATTGCTTGTGATCCCTTGATTTGGAAATCATAATTCCTTTGCATTTGACAATTGAGTTAGTCAGTTGTTTCTATAATATGATCTCCTTGCATTCTTCTTCCTCTAGTTGAGTACCGATACTCGTATCAGATCCTTTGTGGACCATCAAGTCCTTTGTTGGATTGTTATCCGACAGTGTTCTTCACATTTGATCACTTTGTGAGTTCTTCCCCTGATACATAATGCCTTTGTTAAGTTGTATCCTCTGCTTGGCCAACCATGCTCTGCTTTCGGGCTTGTGTTATTTACTCTTGGAACTTGTGGTATATGTTTCTAAGAAGCCCCTATGGGTTGAACATATGCCTTCTCTAAATCGTGTGAACCCAAAAGTTTTCACGAGTCATACTCTTCTGGTGCTTCACCAGATAAAATTTCAACACTGCAACTTCATCGAACGTGAGAAGTGAATGAAAGGTTATGCATTGGAGAAGTGGGAGTCGACCTTGAACTTGTGTTCATGCCCATGGACACGATGTAGATCTTATCATTAAAGCTTCTCTTAAATGAATTATTCCTTTGGTATAAGTTCATCTTATATCTAGGATCTGGCCTTCTGCAATCGTGGTTCCGACCATGATTGTTCTTCTTTGATCTCATTTCTCGGACAAGTTAAAACAATTGTCTTCTATGGATCAATGCACCAGTCCAACCTTTACTTTGATCTTGTGTCGAGTATTACCCCCCTGGTATCTCGAGATTATCATGGAACTGCATAACTTCTTATGAGTTCTTCATCAAGTGTTACCTTCCCACTGATTCCAATTTTTCGCGGGCTCTGAGTTATTTAACACTCAAAGACCCCGATAACTGAACCGAGTCCGCTCTACGGTTCAACAACTCTTCAGTAAGCTTCTATAAGTATGAGTTTGTACCCGATCACGTCGTTCCTAGCCTGTTTGGCTATATCATTGTCGTGACGATTCTAACTGTGCTACCTGGTCCTTATTCTCGGAGCACCAATTTTCGACGATGAACTAACCTTACGTCGATCCTCATCGTCATATCATTTCGCCTTGAACAATAAGCTTGGTTTCGAGTTTGTGTCGTACCCTTGGTTCCAATAACCTTTCACTTCATCATTGTTTGACTTGATGTCATCGTCGATCGATTACATCTTCGTGAAATCTCTCGACAAATGTGTCGTGATCATCATCATCATTCCGAGCTCTTCCAGGAATTCAATTGAATTCATGATGGGTAATACCATCCTTGCCCCTCGATGATTCCTGTTCTCATCGACCACTTTATTGCCTTCCGTTCAACACAACTTGTTCGTGTTTTGTGTAAACCTTGAGATCACTGCTACCCAGCAGTTGATCTTCCTTACCTCGGAAGTATTACCATCTCTTTTTGTCAAGAATGTGGTGAGAATTTCACCACCTCTTAATAATTCTTGATATCATAATACTTCTTGCCATCTTCGTTCATTCCTTGGTCCCCGTATTGTTTTCAACCGGAATACCGACAATGGAGCGATGGCGTGTGAATTCAAAACTTCTAACAACCCTATTGCTTTGAAGTGAATGGGCGATAGTTCATTCTAAGTCCTTCGCTAATTGAATCACCATTCTAACATTGGTCGTGCAACCCAACCCGTACTTCAGGCGCACCCTTCAACCAATGTTTAATTGTGTATGTCTTTCCTCGGGCATACAACATTATATCATTTGAATTGACAAGTGTCATCTTCTTGTTCACCTTATTGTGGAAAGCCATCCATTTGGAATTCTCGATGAGTTGTCGCTGAGCCCATCAGCCACCTTCTCATCCCCTCCTTGGTTTAAGGATGGATTGTTGCTTCAAGAACCCGCTCCCGTAGTTCATTTCCTGAGAATCCTGAAATGTCATTTCGTCTATTTGTGTTGCGCCTTTTATTCTCGGACATCCTGAGTCCGAGGTATCATTACACCAATCGG
The DNA here is from genome assembly GCF_018294505.1 of Triticum aestivum. NCBI lineage: Eukaryota > Viridiplantae > Streptophyta > Magnoliopsida > Poales > Poaceae > Triticum > Triticum aestivum. The sequence continues at coordinate 441,084,558 of NC_057812.1, read as the reverse complement.
ATCTGAATCTCGGTCAGATATGATGGTTGGGACAACTTTCCAAGAGTTATGTTGTTGGCCCTTTGATGACCCGATAAGGTGATGTCATGCCTAGCACACCTGACCGGAGGACCTATTGTTATAATTTTCCTTTTAGCAATGCTATCCATTCTTCCATGAGGAAATTGTAAGACTTATTCTACAAGTTGTTCCTAATGGATCCTTCGAGTATCCAAAGTCTGATCTTCACCTGATGACCATGTCAATGCTATCTCAAAAGCTTGTTTGCGATACTCCGATTTACAACAAGAACATTTGGAGCCCAAGGCTAAAAGTTTCCTGCTCAATTATCCAAACACCGTTGTATGGGTAGTGTCATGAAAATTCTCTCCCCTACCTAAAGAGTTTTCTACATAATATCCTGTCATGGATATCATGCTCTGCTTGTCCTTGGGAAGGATATACCCCTGAAATATGTGATTAAACACATTTTCCTTGTCTTTGTTTTGTGTAATTTGATAACCATATTTCCTTTCCATTGTTTGGTTTAACCTTTCTTGTGATCTATATAATCTAAGCAGTAATAATTCACTGCGTAGGTAAACACCTCGGTGTACAACTCTGACAGTGAGACCCTGTTTCTATTGTTGATGACATTTCAGTAACCGCCGATGGATGAGAACTTTGCCTCTTGGCCCGCCTCGTTCAACGAGCAGGAAAATAGTTCTCTTCGTCCCTCGCCCTTGGTACCGACATTGTTGCCAACATAACTGATAGCCTACCCTCTGACATGTCTTGCTATCATGACCGTACAAGATGTCCACGCCCTTCTTACTTTAACCCACATGGTAGGCCCATAACCCACAGTTCCACAGGATCAAAACCTGACTCTTTGGTAAACCCCCTGTTACCAAGGTTGTTCCTCGCGCGTGGCCTCGTAAGTATTTTACGAGCCACCTTCCGAGAGATCACCAGTGCTGCTATCAGACGCAATACTTATTCCATTGCTCTAAACCCCTTTCACACTTTGTTTCAGGCAACAAACGATTGCCTATGCGCTTGAAACTTCTATTTTGCACCTTCTTACTTTGCTCACGATATTTTCTTAAGTTTCAATTCGAGAGTTGCTATCCGCCACCCTCCCCGATGTTATCGACCAGATAGTCGACCTTGCAGAGGTCTGTTCTCCCGGAATGCCCACTCTTTATTCTTTCATAAGTACGATGGAGTTCCTGAAGAAAGGACGCCGACTTCATCATGATGACCTAAAGCAGAGAAATGAAGACATCAATATATTGGACCGGCCTCTTAGAGAAGAGCAACCAAGACCGAGAAGACTCGTTAGAATTTCGTAACCAGATCTTTCCCCTTACTCCACCTCTTAAAATCTCGGGACGAGATTTCTTGTAGTGGAGGAGAATTGTGACGCCCGGATAATTAAGCTACAGTAAACCTTTACTAATGATGCCACGTCACCTCGGTTACTGTTGATAAACTCGCGTTAGTTCAAAACGATTCAAATTCAAATTTAAAATATAGGCAAACAACAAAAGTTTTCAAACTTTAAAACTAAAATGTTCAAGTTGTAGAAAATAAATCATAAATAATATTGATACAGAAACCACATTTTTGCAAAGTGTTTAGATGCACTAAGGTAATTAAAGCAGCAACAAAACATTTAATTTAATACCTTTTTCAATTATAAAATATTAAACTATTTTATTTAGCTGTCCAAATTAATGTGGCAGCGTTGTATTCCTAAATACTAATTTAGGTGTTGAAATTAAATTTTACAAAAACTAAAATAAATTAATTATTAAAAGAAACAGAAAAGAAAATTATGAAAATACAAAAGGAAAAAGCAAAACAAAAAAAACAAAAAAAGGAAACCCCCCTGGGCCGTGGCCCAACTGGGCCAAACCCCCCAGGCCCAGCCGGCCGGCCCATCCCGCGCTCCTTAACCCCCCACTCCTCACCCGGTCCATCCACCGACACCCACACCCTCCTCGAAAATATCTCGACCCCTCCCCTCTCTCCCCCGATTGGATCGGGATCGAGAGGAGGAGGACCCCGACGCTGCGCCCCGTCGCCGTCCGTCGCCGCCAGGACCGCGCCGCCGCCATGAGCTCGCCGCCCCACGCCAGGACGCCGCCACCTCGCCGTCCTTCCTCCACTCCGTCGCTCGTCCCCGTCGGCCTCCCCAAACTTCCCCGAGCCCGCTGCCCGTTCCCTACTCCCCCTTGTGAGCACCTCCCCTCCTCTCTGTCCCGCACTCCGTCCCGCCTGCGATCACCGCCCCGTTCATGCCCGATGCGTGCTCGCCGCGCATGCACGCTCCCCTCTTCCCCCTTCCCGCCCCCCTGTCCGCCTTGGCCGGCGCTCTCCTCCGCCCCGACCGGTGCCCGGGGCCAACCGGGGGATCACCCGCGCCCACCTCCCCTGCTCTTGCGCTCGTCGCCCGGGGCCGTGCCTCGCGCGCCCGCCTCTGGCTGCCACCGCCACCGCGCCTCGCCCGTCCGCCTACACCGCGTTGTCGCTCGCCGGCACACGCGCGCCCATGGCTCCGGTCCCCGCCGAGCCCAGCCCCGCCTGCTTCCCGCCGTGGCCGCCGGCCAACTCCCGGTTCTGCCGGAGCAGTCGGGCCTCTAGCCCCCCCCCCCCGCTGCGTGGGCCTCCCCACATGCGCCACCCGCTTCCCCCGGCCTCCCGCACGGCCTGCTGACCCTGGCCGCCGGCGCCTCGCCGGGTCACAGCCTCGCCCCCCCACGCCCGAGCGAACTACGCTCCGTTGGGTCAGCCCCGACGGGCGCCCGCGCCCGATAACCCCCGTCGCCCTGCCGGGCTACGCCCGCACCCCGTACCCAGCACCCGCTAGGCCCTCTGGGGCCAATGACATGGGGGCCCACGCCCAGAACGGTTTATAAAAAAAGGAATTAAAAAATATATATTAAATAAATAAATAATAATTAAATTAATTAATTAATTAAGGAATTAATTAAGTTAATTAATCATAATTAGATTAACCTAATTAACTAATTAGTTTAATTAAACAGTAGTTAGATTAGTTAAACAGTGATTAGCCTAAACAGTCTATGACCAGTGGGTCCCACACGTCAGATTGACCAGTCAACACCCCTGTTGACTGCTGACGCCATGCTGACGTCATGCTGACGTCAGCATACACTATTCTGGATAATGTTGATTAAATTAATTAAATAAATCCTAAAAATGATTTAAATCTTTTAAAATTAATATAAGGTAAACCGTAGCTCGGATCGAAAAACTTTGTACATGAAAGTTGCTCAGAACGACGGGACGAATCCGGATACGTGATCCGTTCGTCCGCCACACCCCCCTAACCTATCGAACTCGCAACTTTCCCCCCCTCCGGCTCCTCTGCCCGAAAACACGAAACACCGGGAATACTTTCCCGGAATGTTTTTCCCCCTTCACCGGTATCACCTACTACCGCGTTAGGGCACACCGAACACCGCGTATTGCCTTGTTATATTTTGTGATGCTTTGTTTGCTCTGTATTCATTATTTCTTCCCCCCTCTTCTCTCCGGTAGACTACGAGACCGACGCTGCTGCTGACCAGTTCGACTACGGAGTTGACGACCCCTCTCTCTTGCCAGAGCAACGAGGCAAGCCCCCCCTTGATCACCAGATATCGCCTATTCTCCTCTATACTGCTTGCATTAGAGTAGTGTAGCATGTTACTGCTTTCGTTAATCCTATTCTGATGCATAGCCTGACATTGTCGCTACATCTGTTGATACCTTACCTGCAATCCTAAATGCTTAGTATAGGATGCTAGTTTATCATCATTGGCCCTACATTCTTGTCAGTCTGCCTTGCTATACTATCGGGCCGTGATCACTTGGGAGGTGATCACGGGTATATACTATACATACATACATACTATACAGATGGTGACTAAAGTCGGGTCAGCTCATTGAGTACCCGCAAGTGATTCTGACGAGGGGGCTGAAAGGACAGGTGGCTCCATCCCGGTAGAGGTGGGCCTGGGTTCCCGACGGCCCTCGACTGTTACTTGGTGGCGGAGCGACAGGGCAGGTTGAGACCACCTAGGAGACAGGTGGGCCTGGCCCTGTTCGGCGTTCGCGGATACTTAACACGCTTAACGAGATCTTGGTATTTGATCTGAGTCGGCTACGAGCCTATACGCACTAACCATCTACGTGGGAGTAGTTATGGGTATCCCGACGTCGTGGTATCAGCCGAAGCACTTCAGACGTCAGCGACGGAGCGGCGCGCGCCGAATTGGACTGGAACGCCACTAGGCTAGGTCTGCTTTTGGCCGCGTACGCAACGTGCAGGTGTGCTATGGGTGATGGGCCCAGACCCCTGTGCGCTTAGGTTTAGACCGGCGTGCTGGCCTCTCTGTTGTGCCTAGGTGGGGCTGCGACGTGTTGATCTTCCGAGGCCGGGCATGACCCAGGAAAGTGTGTCCGGCCAAATGGGATCGAGCGTGTTGGGTTATGTGGTGCACCCCTGCAGGGAAGTTAATCTATTCGAATAGCCGTGATCTTCGGTAACAGGACGACTTGGAGTTGTACCTTGACCTTATGACAACTAGAACCGGATACTTAATAAAACACACCCTTCCAAGTTCCACAGACAACCCGGTGATCGCTTTTCTACAGGGCGACGAGGAGAGGATCACCGGGTATGATTATGCTATGCGATGCGACTGGAGATGCGCTTGGAGATGCTACCTGGATATGCTACTTGGAGATGCTACTTGGAGGACTTCAATCTACTCTCTTCTACATGCTGCAAGACGGAGGCTGCCAGAAGCGTAGTCTTCGACAGGATTAGCTATCCCCCTCTTATTCTGGCATTCTGCAGTTCAGTCCACTGATATGGCCTCCTTACACATATACCCATGCATATGTAGTGTAGTTCCTTGCTTGCGAGTACTTTGGATGAGTACTCACGGTTGCTTTCTCCCCCCTTTTTCCCCTTTCCTTTCTTTCTGGTTGTCGCAACCAGATGCTGGAGTCCAGGAGCCAGACGCCACCATCGACGACGACTACTACCCCGGAGGTGCCTACTACTACGTGCAGCCCGCTGACGACGACCAGGAGTAGTTAGGAGGATCCCAGGCAGGAGGCCTGCACCTCTTTCGATCTGTATCCCAGTTTGTGCTAGCCTTCTTAAGGCAAACTTGTTTAACTTATGCCTGTACTCAGATATTGTTGCTTCCGCTGACTCGTCTATGATCGAGCACTTGTATTCGAGCCCTCGAGGCCCCTGGCTTGTATTATGATGCTTGTATGACTTATTTTATTTGTAGAGTTGTGTTGTGATATCTTCCCGTGAGTCCCTGATCTTGATCGTACACATTTGCATGCATGATTAGTGTACGATTGAATCGGGGGCGTCACACCTGATCTGGTAATGAAAGTAAATATTTCAAGAATGCCTCACCCGCATAGTCTATTTTACAAGCTTTGTCGATAATATCGTCCATCCCTGGTCTTCTCCAAACTTCTTTTGCTATGTCACATAGAAACAACAGATGTTTTGTGTCTTCTGGCCCAGTTGAGCAGGCAGGACACTCACGCGAGACTTTCACATGTCTATTAGCTAACTTAACACGACACGGAAGAATGCCGTAAAGTGTACGCCAAATAAATATTTTAACCTTTGCCAGACAAGCAAGTTTCCAAATCCTCCCCCAAATAGGATTGATCGTGGTACGTCCCATCCCATTGGTATGTCATAACTTATTCCCATATTGGTGGTTCCATTCCACAAAATAAGCAGACCGAACCGAAAAGATCCCTTTTTTGTGAAATTCCAAGCTACGAAATCTGGCATATCATGTTGCGATATCGGGATCGCAAGCACTGGGTGAACATCAATAGGCCATAGAGTCTGTCTGAAAAGATTTTCATCCCAATTATTTAGGATTGGATTAATCAAATCTGCTACCTTCCGTAACAACTGGCCTCATGGATCCTTCATACATCCTACCAAATACATCTTCATGTCTATCTCAGGCCACCTGCATTCTTTTTAGGTGACTCAGGCCACCTGCATTTTTTTTTTGAGAATCACTCAGGCCACCTGCAGATTTGCGGTGCTGGCAAATGGGCCTTTGTCTTTTTCTTAACTCCTGCCGCTGCCTTTGCTGGTGGGCCGTGGATCAGCTAGGTTTTTTTTTTGAGGAATGTGGAGCAGCTAGGGTGTGCGTGTACCCCGGATTTTGCGCTGTGTGTAGTTGCTGGTCTGTGGCTTCGGCTGTTTGTGTGGTTAGAGATGGGAGCAGAGCACCTATTTGGGGCGCTGTGTGGGGTGCACTTTTTTCATTTTGTTTTTTCTTAAATAATTCAGGATTTTAAAAAGTTCCATTTTTTGAAAATTTGAAAACATTTTAAAGAATCATAATATGTTCGTGGATTCAAAAAATCCTGATTTTGAAAAAAATTCGCATGTTCAAAAAACTTCATGATTCTGAAACAAAAATGTGCGGGAAATCAAAACATATTCATTATTTTGAATAAATGTTTGTGAAATTGAACAAATGGTTGCAAATTCAAAATGGTTCATGATTTTTTTAAATGTTTACAAAATTCAAAAAAATTCATAAACTTTGAAAAATTGTTCCCAATTTCCAAAAAAGTCTTTGCCGATACAGAAAATGTTCGTCGATTCAAAAAAAAAGTTCACAGGTTTCTAGAACATTTTTTGTGCAGGCTCACCGGGCATATATCTTAGGGCTGCAGGCTTACTCAGAATCAATCTTAGGGGTGCGAGGTGGAGACTCATCGGAAAAATATGTTGGTTTGTCGTGGTTAGAGGATGGCCAGGGCAGCACTAGCACAACGGTGGGCGCGGTTGAGGGGAGGGTGTGGCCTGCGAAGCTGGTGTGGGCGCGTCGCCGTCCTTGGGCGGCGGGACGGTTAGGTTGGTGGTAGCTGGCAACTCGGGGTAGAAGATGAATAGGACAAAATGTTCGGAGGTAGAAGAAGGCATCTAGTCCGTTGTTATGCATCTAGCCAGTCGCTAAGACTCATCTTAATGTCTAAATCATTAATAATCGCAAACAAATCCTCCTTCTCTTTATCATAGTAACCACTCATATTCTTAGTTAGCCAAACCCCTGAAATAGATCATTTACGACCTTTAGGGGTTTTGGCTAACTAATAATTTCTGAAGTAGATCAACCTTAATATTCATGGGATTGCTTTTCTTTCCCCTCTCGCAAGGCGACTAGGGAAAACCTTCCTCCCCTCGGTCTTCGTCGGTGAAGCCCGTGAATTTGCCTCCCCTCCGCCTGCCGCTCCGGCTGCCGGTGGCGGGAAGGGGATTTCTAGTGCCTCATCTCCGACGGGGCGGTGTTTGGACGGATGGCGGCGCTTTTTCTTTGAGTCAGTCTTCCGGGCTTTGATCCTCCTCAAGTTCGTTTGCTGAGACGGAGCTCCAGCGTAGATTCCTGCCAGCTCCTCGGGGCAGTGAGATTAGGGTTTCTCGCGTTGCGTACGCAACGGCGATATTTGATGTCAAATTCTTCAGATTGATTCAAGGATTCAACGGCGATGACTGCGGCTCTTGGACGCTGGTCCATAGGGGCAGGTGCATGAAGACTCCCCGGCTGTTATCGACAAGGTCAGGCCGGCTCCGATATGGGAGCGGTGACAACGGCGCATCGTTCTGGCGGTGGCAATGGTCGTTCGGTGGTCCATGGACCTCGATATAATTTTTATTATGTTTGAAATGTTTTATACTTCCGATGAATCTTTATATATCTAATCTTTTCACAAAATGAAAAAGATCATTTACGTCCTTCAGAGCTGAAAAAAAAGACAACCGTCAGACTGTATCAAAATGGTATGTTGGTTGTTTCTCTGGTATTTGATTTGATTTTATCAAATCAAGGGACAAGAAAAAATAAATCAAACAACCCAGCCGATTGAAATGGATGGATGCAAAAAGTAGGTCCAAATTAAACAGTTCCAAACGTAATACACAAACTTAGGAAAGTCTAGTTTAAAGAGACGACCCCTCCATGCAGAGATGGATGGAGCACTACACAACAAAACATATGGCAATGTAATTAACCAAACTAAAGTCTAGCTGATGGCACATTAATCCTGGACGATCATTCTGGAGAGGGACTGGCAGCCCAGAGACAGAAAACTAAAAGAGAAGTCAATACCCGAACCAACCGCCCTTGCAAAGTGTTGCCTGCTTGCGTGCTTCTGAATTTGTCATGGCATGCAAATGATAACGTAATTAAGATAAAGGGTTTGTGCTTAGTCTACTATGAAGCAAACACGAACATGTAAATGTGTAGATGAGCTGGGATTAGTTAACTAAGAAACACAACTCAGAGCCTATGACATGTCAATGCGTGCATCTATCTGCAGCCATGATCATAGGACCTAGGTTGTGTTCCTCCATGGTTGGTCCCTTCATCTTGCGATATATGATGGTGTTGTGCTTGTGGTGGTGGTGGTGGTGGTGGTGATTGGATTATGCATGGGAAGAAGAAAGAAAGGGGATTATGCATGGGAAGAAGAAAGAAAGGGGATTATGCATGCAATGCAAACAACACTTGGCAAGGAGAGTCTGCGGTGCGTTCTTGACTTCCCACATTGCTAAACCTCCGGACCCGCTCTTGGCCCCTCTTGATCTCCTGCCCAAAACCAAGTAAAATGATATCGAATCAGCAATTCCAGTCATTTTATAGTAGATCACTTCATGCATTCGTTCTTGACCTACTACTTACCATTGCGTACGATGGATCGATGGCGGTCACCGGTTGGTGGCGGCGCCGGCGTTGTCCCCGGGGCTGACGACGACGGCGGCCTTGATGCGGTCGACGGTGCAGGCAATGAGGCTGTTGACGGTGGCGACGGATCCCAGCGAGAGCTTGGCTGTGGGCACGGAGTCGACGAGGATCTGGAAGGCGACAGTGAGGAGCGAGCCGCCGGCATCCGGCGCCCCGGCCGGCCCGTCAGGAAGGATGGCGAACCCGGACGGCAGCAGCGCCACGTAGTCCGGGTCCCCGCCGTTGAGCACCACGTTCATGGCCACCACGTCCACCGGCGCGTACACCACATACGACCCCGTCGCGTCCGTGCAGCATTCCTGCAGGATCAGCATGTTGCTCTGGTTCGAGTTCGCGTTCTGCATGGAATGATCATGTCGTTGTCAGCCATGGCCATGAAACAGGAGGCAGTAATAATGGAGTAATGTGTATATAGGTACTGACGTTGACGCGGAGGAGTGAGACGGCGTTGCCGTGGTGGCTGCCGTTGGCGATGTGGGCCATCTCCTGGACGACGCCGCCATTGGAGAGGATGTCCCATTCGCTGCGGGTGGAGTCGTCGCGCAGGAAGCCGAAGACGCGGGAGGGCGGGACGGGGAGCCAGAAGGAGGTGGCGGCGTTGAGGATGATACCCGGCGGGCGGCCGGGGTCGTCGACGCTCTTGCGGGTCATCACGCGCACGTCCTCCGCGCCACTGCCAGAGAGCGTCGTCCACTGGTGCGTAGTCGACGCAGTCACCCCGCCGCAGAAGCTCGCCGTCATCCTCTCCGCCAGCTTCAGCATGCTCCTCCGCCCCTCCGCCGTCGTGATCACGTCGCCGCCTGAGGAGGGCACGGTGGCCATAGCGCTCGCCAGCCTCTCGCACTGCCGCTTCAGCGTCGACGTCCACCGCCGCGCGCCGAATGCCAGCCCAGAGTTCACCAGGGGCCTGTACAGATCGTGTACCATGGCATCGTCACCGGCCTCGACGTGCTCCACCCACGTCACCTTGGAGTAGCCGTTGGGCATCTCCTGGATGAGGCAGCCGGAGGCGCGGCGGCGAAAGTGCCCGCCCACCCGCGCAGCGGAACGGAGACCGTCGAGGGAGACGTCGACGACGGCCCATGCGCCGCCCGGATGCTGCTTGCAGTAGCGCAGGAACTGGGTGTCCCGCGTCGGCACCAGCGGCGATGGCATCTGAAATTCGGCGGACATGAGCTGCAGCGCGCCGTCGTGATTGCCGGCGACGCCGGTGGAGAGCACGTCAAGCGTGGCCGCCCGGGATACGATGCTCGAGAAGAGCGCCGACCACTGACGCACGTCCATGAGCATCTCGACGAGGCTGACGTGGTTCATGATGACAACGTCCGTCTCCCGCGACGCCTCCGACCGGAGCTCCGGCGACTTGGGGCCGAGTGCACCCCGTGGGAAGGCGCGAGCATACTCCTCTTCGCCGAGCGCCTCGCCATCGAGGGATGGCACCCAGAGAGGCTCCCCGAGCTGCGCCATCCGGACCAGCTCCTCCATGGCAGCCACGGCCAGCTCGATCACCATCGGCTTATCGAACTCAGCACCTCCAAACATGCTGGGCATGCCCAGGTGGTCGAGCGCAGAGCGGCCGGAAGACTGCGGTGGCAGTGGCGGGTAGGCAGCGGAGGCTACAGCCACCCCGGCGCCGGGCTTGCCGCCGACGTACTTGGCGGCGATGGCGGAGATCCTGTCGATCTCGTCGCGGAGGCGCGCGTTCTCGACGCGCAGGTGGTGCTCGTCGAAGGACATCTCCCCGATGGCCGCCGGGCCGCCGCAGTTTGGGCACGACGCGTTGGCCAGCGCTTCCTTGTACCTCATGTTCTCCGCCCTCAGCTTCTCGTTCTCCGTCCTGAGTGCCGTGTTCTCCTGCCTCTCGTGCTGCGTCTGCGAGACATGGATGCATGCACGTACGTCAATTACGAGGCACTGACGTATGGTATGGGCTATGGACCATGGAATGGATCGTGCATGGATGGACCCTGGACGGATGAAGGTTTTTGGTTACGTACCTTGATCTGGGTGCGCTTGTTCTGGAACCAGAACTTGACCTGGAGGGGCTCGAGGGAGAGGCTGCGGCTGAGCTCCTTGCGCTGCTTGTCGTCGGGGTGGGGGCACTCCTTGAAGAAGGCCTCAAGCTCCTGGATCTGGTGCTGGGTGTGACGGTGGTAGCGCTTCTTCTTCCGGGGATGCTGCCCGGCCGGGTCCTCTTGCTCATCGTCCTCCCCGCCGCCGCCTTCCCCGCCGTCGAGGTTGTTGTCGCTTCCCGTACCTGACTTGCTCATCTCCAGCTCTTCGTTGTTGTTGCTGCTGTTGTTGTTGCCCCCTCCGTGGGGGCCACGGGCATCGCTCTCGCTCGTGGCCGCCTGCTGGTGGGGGTGGTGGTGGTGCTGGGGAAGAAGAAGATGGTGATCAACCATCTGGTGCTGCAGCATTGCTGGGAGCTGGTGGTGGTGCATCCCATCCATCAAGTTCTGCATTGCAAAGTCAATAATTCAATGACTTAATTGTGGGAAGCAATTGAAGAAATTAACATGCTGCAGCTAGCTAGTCTACTTCATTGCATCTTGATATTGACCTGCAAATTTGTAGTACTTGCTGAACAGAAAGTTGGGTACCGAATTAAAGGCTTGGGAATCGCTTCTGATTTGAAGCGTACATGAAATGAGGAAATTAAGAAAATCTAGAAACAGTATAAATTGCACATGGAGCACCATTGAGCACTGACTAGATAACATTTTTGGTAGGTACAAGAGGAATTAGAGGCTTGGAAATTGCTATACTGATTTGAAGTGTAGATAAAATTGGGAAAAAACCGAGTTTGAAATGCGAGAGTTCTGAAACGAGTTAGAGTGGAGATAAAAAACCAAGAAACCAAATATTAATTGCACACATGGAGTACCAGTGAGTACTGACTAGGAAGCACTGCTGGGAAATTTGGTACATTTTGGAAAGCAATAAATACTGGAAAAACATATAGAGTGGGCTGGGATAGTAGTCTACTATACAGGCCCAACCCCAGCTTGAGAAATAAAGGAGCAAGTTAATGCTCCATGTATACATCCAAGTGCAGGCACCAACCATATAGGCATGTGTGCATGATGTATATATCTTTCGTTTCATTTCTCAGGTTAGACATGAAAGCAACAAATTAAGCCTTGAGATATGAGTGACATGAATCCCTTTTTGGCTTTTGGTATTTAACTCCGCAGCGAGGAACTTAAATGTTGCACATGCCTTCTTTTTTGAAGAGCAGAAGCAGTACTCCCCCGTCAACACTTGATGAACACATACATGTAGTAATATGCATGTATGTACTCTGAATGAATTGATTAAGCTATTTTGTACCCTTCGAAAATACTACTACTAGCAAGTGCGATGAACTGGTTAAGTACAGATTTGATTGTGCATGAAACAAGAGCAATGCGGAGAGGCTGTCCGGCCGGGCCATGCTCAATTTGTTTCCTGTTTGATGCAAAACCTCGATGCTGTGCGGCAACAAAGAAAGGGAATAATAAAACTCTTCCATTATCTGAAATGGAAAGAATTTATATAGAGAGAGAGGTGCAGAAGATTAAGTAAGTAACCTGGCCGAGGGAGAGTGCGGAGGAGGAGGAGGAGGCGTAGGCGACGCCGGCGCCGTTGCTCCGGCCAATCATGTTGCGTCCTGGGATCATCATCCCTCCGGGCATGCCACTTCTGATCTCCTTATTCAGCGACGCGGAAACCCTAGGCAGGAACCCACCCGCACCATGCAACGGCTCGTGCGACTCGCATGCAGCAGCGCGCGGATCGAAGCTAGCTGGCTACGCACTTTGTCGATCCGTCGAGCGATTCCCGAGCTCAGATCTATGTGATACCTCCGCCGCCGCCACGCACGGAGTAAATCAGCAGCTAGCTACGCGCTTCGTCGGTCGATTCACCACCGCGAGCGAGCGAGCAGGCCGAGGAAGCTCTGGTCGGCGGAAGGCGGTGCGGCAGACGAGTGGATCGGGGAGGAAGGGGAAGCGAGGAAGGCCGGGGAAGGGAGGGGAAGAGAGGAGGATGGATGGAGACGGAGGGGAGGGGAGGGTGCGCGTATTGAATGGGCGGAGTTATTGCGGAGAGTAGCTAGCGAGAGGAGGGTGCAATGGCATTCATTGCGGCCATGGCGTGGAGTTATTGCGCAGCATGCCTCTCTCACTCCTCTCTACCCCGGCCGGCCCTGTGAGTTTTAGAGAGAGAAACTCGACTGTAGCGGGGGAGACGGGAGAGCGATGCGGCGGTACAGATCGTGTCTATACGTACGTGTACGTGCTCAGATTTGTAGGTATCCGACCATCGATCGATCATTGTTTTACCTCCGTTAGGATGAGATGATGCTTTTCCTTTTCTTCTTCGTCTTCTCGACGCCAAATCAGTTGGTAATTAAACTTTGGATACAGGAGGCGGGAGCACGTACGTTACTACTTTGGACGCATAAATTCTTGGGGAGACGAGTACTGTACGCGCGCGCTGGGTGGAGCGAGGCGGTCTAGCTCCAGAATTTATTGCGTGCATGAACTACACATGCACATATGCATGCATGCATGCACACCATCGACCATGAAGTTATGGGCCGGGGGGAAATGTAGTATACTAGGCCGGTTAACTGGGCTGTGAAGGTATATCAGTATGTGTCTGTGTCACTGCTCTTGCTGTGAGCCTGTGAAGATCAAGGGAAGGAAAACAAATGCAGTTCTCATCTGCTGAATTCATCATTTTCGCTTGGTTAATTCGGTTGAATGCATGACATACCTGACCACCCGTGAATGTATTTTTTTCTCTTCTAGGACACTAGTAGAAAACAGGGCTTTGGTTGAGGCCTGTGTAAGGGCATTAATCCGGTTCACTCATGAACCGGGACCAAAGGGGGCATTAGTCCCGGTTCGTGATGCCAGGGCGCCGGCCGGGCCTTTGGGGCCATTGGTCCCGATTTGTCTGACACTTTTGGTCCCGGTTTCAGACACGAACCGGGACCAATGGGCCTCGCTCCTGGCCCAGCACCTTCAGTCCCGGTTGGTGGCTAGAACCGGGACAGCCCGCCACTGCCCGCGAACAGATCCGGATCCACTGCTCTGTTTTTTTGGCCGGCCGTGGGAGAAGTGTGTTGCTCTAGCTCACCTCCTATGCACATGAGGTGTTCGATGAAATGCTCGAGCCACACTTAAGCTTTCTCCTCTCCAAGCTCCTTGTCCAAACTCCATTTTCCTCAAGAGTTGTATAGGTTTGGCGGTTCGTCCTATCCCGTCCCCGTCCTCACCGCCGTCGATCGCCCGCACCGATCTCGTCACCGGCACCACCGTGGTGAGCCTCTTGTACTTATCTTCTTTCTAAAAGAAAAAAAATCTTACTTGTATGATTTAGATAGATACTTGTATAATTTTCTTACTTTTATTATTGTTTGTTATTATATAGTGTGATGGTTTTGGTGTTCATCCCCGTCGGCCCTCGTCTTGTCTATGATTCGGATGTGGTATATTATCTTTTATAACTATTTGTTTCATTTAGTGTTTATGACATTTATGACAATTATGCCGACCAACGTGATATAGATGTTTTTATCTAGGAGGTATGTGAACCGGAAATTCCATCCGACCCTCTTGTCGAGAGGTTAAATTTAGTTAAAAAAGAAAACAATTATTTGAAGAAAAAATTGAAAAGAATTGAGGAGAAGATGAAATTGAAGTTGCATGTTGCGGGTGTCGTCGATGATCACAAGATCAAGATGTATGCAATGCGCTTGAAGATTAGAAAGATTAGAAAATATGCCATTCATACTAAGGCTTGGTATCATTATGCCGTTGGATCAGTTATTACCTTAGTTGCGATTATGATCGTATTTGCTGTTGCATTGAAATGGTTTACATAGTTTCAATGTATGGTTTAATTAGATGCTATAGAGAGCTATATGTTGTTCAATGAGAACTATGTATGAACTTTATGTATTTATTTTTTCATTAATAATATTTGATCACTACTGTACTTTGATTTTAATGTGATAGTCAACTTCTATTAATTTGGTCACTTCTCTATTCGTGATGTTCTGTAATGGTTTTTGACACACTGAATTATATATAATGCACGGAGATGAACCCGCAATGGATGTACGGTGACAGACACACCTCCGAGTACATTAAGGGCGTGCATAATTTTCTCGAAGTGGCTGAGGCAAACAAGCAGAATGGTTTTATGTGTTGTCCATGCCCTATCTGTGGGAATATGAAGTCTTACTCTGACTCAAAAACCCTTCACATCCACCTGCTTGAGAAGGGTTTCATGCCACACTATAATGTTTGGACCAAGCACGAAGAAAGAGGGTTATGGTGGAAGACGACGAAGAAAAAGAGGATGATGACAACTATCCGTCCCCTGAATACGGTGATGCTGCAACGGGGGAAGCTGAAGATCAAGAGAAACCAGACGATGTGCCCGATGATGATCTTCGTCGGGTCATTGTTGATGCAACGAGACAATGCCAAAGTGAAAGGGAGAAGTTGAAGTTTGATCGCATGTTAGAGGATCACAAAAAAGGGTTGTACCCAAGTTGCGAAGATGGCAACACAAAGCTTGGTACCACACTGGAATTGCTGCAATGGAAGGCAGACAATGGTGTATCTGATAACGGATTTGAGAAGCTATTGAAAATATTGAAGAAGAAGCTTCCAAAGGATAACTAATTGCCCGACAGTACGTACGGAGCAAATAAGGTTCTATGCCCTCTAGGATTGGAGGTGCAAAAGATACATGCATGCCCTAATGACTGCATCCTCTTCCATGGTGCATATGAGGATTTGAACGCATGCCTAATATGCAGTGCATTGCGGTATAAGATCAGACGAGATGCCCCTGGAGATGTTGAGGGTGAGTGCCCCAGGAATGAAATCCCTTTGTAACAGATGAGTTTTTGTCCGAAACCCTGATACTTCAAAAGAGACTGTCTATTTTGTACACGAAGTGCATCCAGTTTTTGCCATAACCCTCTCAACTTTTTAACACATGCTATGTGAGTGAAATTATGATACCATGCCAATTTTCAATCTTTTCAAAGTTCATTTGTAGTGCTTTCCAATTTCAGGGTCATTTAGCTAAAAAATCAGTAAATGCATGAAAAATACCAAATGAAGTCATAAAGGGTTGAAAAATGATGATGTGGCTTTGAATGGTGTATTTTGAACACACAAAAAGTTTGGAGTTCAAATAAGTTCAAAAAATGAAATCCCTTTGTAACAGATGAGTTTTCGTCCGAAACCCTGATACTTCGAAGATTGTCCATTTTGTACACGAAGTACATCCAGTTTTTGCCGTAACCCTCTCAATTTTTTAGCACATGCTATGTGGGTGAAATGATGATACCATGCCAACTTTCAACCTTTTCAAAGTTCATTTCTAGTGCTTTTCAATTTCAGGGTCATTTAGCTAAAAAAATCAGTAAATGCATGAAAAATACCAAATGATGTCAGAAAGGGTTGAAAATTGATGATGTGGCCTTGAATGGTGCATTTTGAACACACAAAAAGCCTGGAGTTCGAATAAGTTCAAAAAATGAAACCCCTTTGTAACAGATGAGTTTTCGTTCGAAACCCTCATACTCCGAAAGAGATTGTCCATTTTGTACACGAAGTGCATCCAGTTTTTGCCGTAACCCTATCAACTTTCTAGCACATGC
Source organism: Triticum aestivum (assembly GCF_018294505.1). Classification (NCBI taxonomy): domain Eukaryota; kingdom Viridiplantae; phylum Streptophyta; class Magnoliopsida; order Poales; family Poaceae; genus Triticum; species Triticum aestivum. Next base: position 441,068,082 of record NC_057812.1, on the reverse strand, counting down.
TATGTGGGTGAAATGATGATACCATGCCAACTTTCACCCTTTTCAGAGTTCATTTGTAATGCTTTTCAATTTCAGGGTCATTTAGTTTAGAGAAAAGATTAAATGCATGAAAAATAGCAAATGGAGTTAGAAATTGTTGAAAATTGATGATGTGCCTTTAAATGATGCATGAACGCACAAAAAGTCAGGAGTTCAAATAAGTTTAAAAAATATACGAAATGCCTCCGTAACACATGAGTTTTCATCCGAAACCCTGATGCTTCGAAAGAGATTTTCCATTTTGTGCACGAAGTGCATCCAGTTTTTGCCGTAACCCTCTCAACTTTATAGCACATGCTATGTGGGTGAAGTGATGTACCATGCCAACTTTCAACATTTTCAGAGTTCATTTGTAGTGCTTTTCAATTTCAGGGTCATTTAGCTAAAAAAATAAGTAAATGCATGAAAAATACCAAATGAAGTCAGAAACGGTTGAAAATTGATGATATGCCTTTGAATGGTGCATTTTGAACAAGCAAAAGTCTAGAGTTAAAAAGTGAAAAAAATGAAATCAGCTAAAAAGAATCAACTAAAATATTAACTATGCTTATCAAATTATTCATTTGTCAAAAAGAATGAACTAAAAAGAATCAACTAAAATTATCAAAGTATTTATTTGTTAAAAGAATGAACTAAAAATAATCAACTAAAATATTAACTAAAATTACCAAATTATTTATTTATTAAAAAGAATGAACTAAAATATTAACTAAAATTATCATAGTATTTATTTGTTAAAATGAATAACTAAAATTATCAAATTATTTATTTGTTAAAAAGAATGAACTAAAATATTAACTAAAATTATCAAAGTATTTATTTGTTAAAAAGAATGAACTAAAATAATAGAAAAAAATTGCCCGCCTACTAGGGCAACACGGCGTGCATAGGACTAGAAACTCATCTTTCATGGGCTAGGATGCAGGCCCGTGGGCCCAGCAAGCCCAATAGGGCATGCACAAAGTTTAGGCATGTACTGCGTGCAATATATTAGAGGAGTTCGATAGCAGTGTGGGAGCGGGGCTTATAAACCACTCTGAGCCCCTCTCAACTAGCAAGGTGAGACTAATTTTTTTGGCCGCGGCAGCACCAACTCTTTGGTCCCGGTTGGTGGCACCAACCGGGACCAATGCCCACCTTTCGCCCCGGTTGGTGGCACCAACCGGGACCAATGCTACCCTTTGGTCCTGGTTCGTGCCACTAACCGGGACCAAAGATCTCTACTTCCCGCCCTTTGGGCTACTGAAAATGACCTTTCGTCCTGATTGGTGGCACCAACCGGGACCAAAGGGGTGGCATTGGTCCCGGTTGGTGGCACGAACCAGGACCAATGCTCTGGGTATATAAGCCCAGACATAGCAGTTTCTTGAAAAATCACTTCTTCTTCTCCCCGATGCCCCCAGGCTGCTCCTCGTCGCCGTCACTGCCGAGCCCTGCCCCGACGTCGTCAGGCTGCTCCACCTCGCCATCGTCTCCGCCGCTGACACCCTCGATGCCCTCCGCCCCAACGCCGGTGCCGCTCCCCTGTCGTACCCCGATGCCGCCCTGCCCCTGCCCCGACACCGCCGATGGTAGCTGCAACTACATCGGCCCCGGAGAGGGAGGGATGATGTAGCACATCGACGGTAGGTATTTCCCTCAATTATGAAACCAAGGTATCGAACCAGTATGAGAACCAAGCAACACAACGTAAACAACACCTGCACACAAACAACAACACCTCGCAACCCGACGAGTTAAAGGGGTTGTCAATCCCTTCCGGGGTACGGCACCTCAAGATAGGCAAGCAGACATGAGGTAAATTGTAGTAGATTGATAGATCGAACACCAAATAAAATAAAATAAAGATAAAACGCAGCAAGGTATCTTTGTATTTTTTGGTTTAATAGATCTGAATAAAAATGCAAAGGAAAAGTAGACCGCAAGGCAAATATATGAGAAAGAAGACCCCGGGGCCGTAGGTTTCACTAGTGGCTTCTCTCGAGAAAAATAGCAAACGGTGGGTAAAAAAATACTGTTTGGCAATTGATAGAACTTCAAATAATTATGATGATATCTAGGCAATAATCATTACATAGGCATCACGTCCAAGATTAGTAGACCGACTCCTTCCTGCATCTACTACTATTAATCCACACATCGACCGCTATCCAGCATGCATCTAGTGTATTAAGTTCATGAAAAAACAGAGTAATACAATAAGAACGATGACATGATGTAGACAAGATCCATTTATCTATATGGCGGTAGATATAGATCTCGTCTTTTTATCCTTAGAAGCAACGATACATACGTGTCGGTTCCCTTTCTGTCACTTGGATCAAGCACCGTAAGATCGAACCCACTACCGGGCACCTCTTCCTATTGCAAGATAAATAGATCAAGTTGGCCAAACAAAACCAAAATATTAGAGAATAAATACGAGGCTATAAGAGATCATGCATATAAGAGATCAAATAAACTCAAATAACTTTCATGGATATAAAAAGATATGACTGATCATAAAAACTCAAAGTTCATCAGATCCCAACAAACACACCGCAAAAGATTTACATCATATGGATCTCCAAGAGACCATTGTATTCAGAATTCAGCGAGAGAGAGAAAGCCGTCTAGCTACTAACTACATACCCGAAGTTCTACAAATAACTACTCACGCATTATCGGAGAGGCACCAATGGAGGTGGTGAACCCCATCCGAGATGGTGTCTAGATTGGATCTGGTGGTTCTGGACTCTGCGGCGGCTGGATGAATATTTCGTCGAAGCCTCTAGGGTTTCTGGAATATTGTGGTATTTATAGATCAAAGAGGCGGTCCCGGGGGCACCCGAGGTGGGCACAACTCACCAGGGCACGCCAGGGCCTCCTGGCGCGCCCTGGTGGCTTGTCCCCTCCTCGGGACTCCCCCAGGTGCAACCAGGGCCCATCTGCTTCCTTTTGATATTGATTTCCCTTGATGTAAAAAACATGGAAAAAAACAACAACTGACACTTGGCACTATGGAAATAGGTTAGTACCAAAAAATGATATAAAATGACTATAAAACATCTAAGGTTCATAATAAAACATCATGGAATAATCAAAAATTATAGATACGTTGGAGACGTATCAGCATCCCCAAGCTTAACTCCTATTCGTCCTCGAGTAGGTAAGTGATAAAAACAAATTTTTTGATGTGGAGTGATGTTCATCAAGTCATATCATATTATTTTCTTTATAGAATGGACATTTGGACTTTTATGTGATTCAAAGCAATAGTCTAGTTTTGACATAATAATTTAGATACTCAAGCATATCAACAAGCAACCATGTATTTCAAAATATCAATGCTAAAATAAGTTATCCCTAGCCCATCATGCTCAAACATTGATCTATTCATGAAACACACTCGAATATTAACTACACCCAATATTTGAGCACGATCATATTGCCTCCTAGTTGGTTCTTTTTATGAGATAAGATGGAGACTCAAATTTCAAAATAAAAATTCCATAAAGTAAAAGAAAGACCATTCGCGGAGGGAAGTAGGGATTTGTAGAGGCGCTAGAGCTCAAAGCGAAAAATTAGAGATAAAAACATTTTGGGAGGTGTATCCATCCCACCAACAAAAACGACTTAGAGTTCCCAACACTTTCCATGCTAGATATGCCATAGGCGGTTCCCTAACAGAAAATAAAGTTTATTCCTTTTTCCACCATTCTTTCACTTTCCATGGCTAACCGTATCCACGGGTGCCCTCAATAACAACACTTTTCAAGGAGTTTATTATTTGACAACACAAAGTAAATTCATTTACTTTTGCATTTCGGGACTAGGCATCCCTAATACCTTTGCCTTACTCTCATGCAATGAAAAGTAAATAAACACTCATCTTGAGAATAACACATCTAGCATCGAAATATTAGCCACCCGTTACCGTTTCGTGAGCGAAATAAACACACAAAAGAGAAGTTTAATTTGAAAATTAGAGATGGCACGTGCAAATTTTCATAGAACGGCAAAAGAATACCGCATATAGGTAGATATAGTGGACTCATGTGGCAAATCTGGTTTAAAGGATTTTGTATGCACAAGTAGTGATCATACTTGGTGCAAAATGAAGGCTAGCAAAAGATTGGGAAGCGACCAACCAAGAAACGAATAATCCCATAAGCAAGCATTAAGCATAATTAACACCGAATAATGCACCATAAGTAGGATATAATTTCATTGCATGATTATTGACTTTCGTGCATGCATAGAGAATCACAAACCTTAACACCAATATTCTTACTGAAGCATAATTACTCATCAAGATGACTCACATATCACATCATCATATCTCAAAACTATTACTAAGAATCAAGTTTATTTTGTCCAATGATCTTCATGACATTTTCTTTCTTTCTTTATACTTCTTGGATATCTATCACTTTGGGACTAATTTTCATGTGTTGCTTTTCATAAGCTCAAACAAATATAAGTGAAGATCATGAGCATAACAATTTTTTTCTCTCTCCAAATAATTTAAGTGAATCAAGAGAGAATTTCTTCAAAATTTTACTAACTCTCAAATAAATCTAAGAGAATCAAGAGAGAATTTCTTCAAAAATAACAAAGCACACCGTGCTAAAAAAGATATAAGTGAAGCACTAGAGCAAGTCCATTGCTCATAAAAATTTAAGTGAAGCATAGAGAGCAATTCTAACAAGTCAAGATATAATTTTGGCTCTCTCAAATAGGTGTGTACAGCAAGGATTGATGACTTAGAACAAAAAATAAAACAAGCAAATACACATATCATACAAGATGCTCCAAGCAAAACACATATCATGTGATGAATAAAAATATAGCCTCGAGTAAAATACCGATAGTTGTTGGAAGAAAGTGGGGATGCCACTCGGGGGCATCGCCAATCTTAGTTGGTTGCTCATTCTTGGATAATAGCTTGGGATGCCGGGGCATCCCCAAGCTTAGGCTCTTACATCCTTCCTTCATCCATCGTAAGATAACCCAAAACTTGAAAACTTCAATCACTCAAAACTCAACAAAACCTTCGTGAGATCCGTTAGTATAAAAATAATAAACCACTACTATAAGTGCTGTATCAAACCAATTCTTATTTTGTTCTTGTATTATATCTACTGTATTCCAACTTTTCTATGGCAAAAACTCATCAAAGAAAACCATAGAGCCATCAAAATAAGCACACAACACAAAGAAAACAGAATCTGTCAAAACAGAATAGTCTGTAGCAATCTAACTATTTCGAATACTTTTGTAACTCCAATTTTTTTGAAACATTAGGACAACCTGAGAAATTTGTATATTGATCTACTGCACATGGAATGGTCATTTTATCTCTCTCTGGTAAAAAATGAAAATTAATTTCGTGAGCGCAAAACTTTCTGTTTTTTCAGCAAGATCAAACAACTATTGCCCAAGAAGATCCTAAAGGCTTTACTTGGCACAAACACTAATTAAAACATAATAAACACAATCATAACAGTAGCATAATTGTGTGCTAACACTCAAGAACATAAAGCAAAACGCAAAAATAAATTTTATTCATTTGGTTGCCTCCCAACAAGCGCTATAGTTTTACGCCCTTAGCTAGGCATAAAGCAAGGATCTAAGTTTTGTCATCCTCCAAAGTTTTGCCAACTTTTGTAAGAGTTTTCTCAAACCCGTGAGGCTCCTTACGCTTCCCTAAATTCTCCGGAAAAGAAACCATCTTAAGATCCAAAATACCCAATCACTTATTGCAAAGAGTAATCAGAGTATTCATGCGATTGATACTACCATCGAGGTGTTTGAGGGGTTCATTATATTTTTGTATTTCAACCATATGTTTATGCAAATCACCAACTTTGTCCAACATTTGAGCTCCCTCGGTGGTAAAATGAAACCCCTTCTTTTGAGGTGGAATTCCCAAAATTCCCTTTAAGATTTCATAGGCAGCATTGGCATCAAGTCCAATAAAATTTCCTTTAGCGGCAAAAGCAAGAAGTTGTCTAGGATGCAAAGCCAATCCTATGTAAAAATTACGAAGCAAAACCTTGGCGTCCCCCTTTAAGTTGGAAATACGATATGATTCCATGAGCCTATACCAGGCATCTTTCAATTTTTCCTTATCTTTGCTTGAAGTACAAGACTTAAAAATCAGGTGACAAAGGAGGAGTAGGGACGCTAGCCATCGAGACTAGAGAGCAAGAGGACGGAGAACGAAAAAGAGAGGCGAATAAAACGGCAAATGTTTTATGAAGTGGGGGAGAGGAAAACGAGAGGCAAATGGCTAATAATGTAAATTGCAAGAACATGAGATTTGTGATTAGGAACCTGGTTATGTTGAAGATCCTACCCGGCAACGGTGCCAGAAATTCTCCTTGATGGTAGCTGCAACTACGTCGGTATTTCCCCGGAGAGGGAGGGATGATGTAGCACAGCGACGGTAGGTATTTCCCTCAGTTATGAAACCAAGGTATCGAACCAGTAGGAGAACCGAGCAACACAACATAAACAACACCTGCACACAAACAACAACACCTCGCAACCCGACGAGTTAAAGGGGTTGTCAATCCCTTCCGGGGTACGGCGCCTCAAGATAGGCAAGCGGACGTGAGGTAAATTGTAGTAGATTGATAGATCGAACACCAAATAAAATAAATAAAGATAAAACACAACAAGATATTTTTGTATTTTTTGGTTTAATAGATCTGAATAAAAATGCAAAGGAAAAGTAGATCGCAAGGCAAATATATGAGAAAGAAGACTCGGGGGCCGTAGGTTTCACTAGTGGTTTCTCTCGAGAAAAATAGCAAGCGATGGGTAAACAAATTACTATTGGGCAATTGATAGAACTTCAAATAGTTATGACGATATCCAGACAATGATCATTACATAGGCATCACATCCAAGATTAGTAGACCGACTCTTGTCTGCATCTACTACTATTAATCCACACATCGACCGCTATCCAGCATGCATCTAGTGTATTAAGTTCATGGAAAAATAGAGTAATACAATAAGAACAATGACATGATGTAGACAAGATCCGTTTATCTATATGGCGGTAGATATAGATCTCGTCTTTTTATCCTTAGTGGCAACGATACATACGTGTTGGTTCCCTTTCTATCACTGGGATCAAGCACCGTAAGATCGAACCCACTACTGGGCACCTCTTCCCATTGCAAGATAAATAGATCAAGTTGGCCAAACAAAACCCAAATATCGGAGAAGAAATACGAGGCTATAAGAGATCATGCATATAAGATATCAAAGAAACTCAAATAACTTTCATGGATATAAAAAGATATGACTGATCATAAAAACTCAAAGTTCATCAGATCCCAACAAACACATCGCAAAAGATTTACATCATATGGATCTCCAAGAGACCATTGTATTGAGAATCCAGCCAGGGAGAGAGAAAACCATCTAGCTACTAACTACGAACCCGAAGGTCTACAAGGAACTACTCACGCATCATTGGAGAGGCACCACTGGAAGTGGTGAACCCCTCCGTGATGGTGTCTAGATTGGATCTGGTGGTTCTGGACTCTGCGGCGGCTGGATGAATATTTCGTCAACTCCCCTAGGGTTCTGGTATTTTTGGGGTATTTATAGAGCAAAGAGGCGGTCCGGGGGGCACCCGAGGTGGGCACAACCCACTAGGGCGCGCTAGGGCTTCCTAGCGCGCCCTGGTGGGTTGTCCCCTCCTCGGGACTCCCCCAGGTGCAACCAGGGCCCATCTGCTTCCTTTTGGCCCATAAAAAATCATCGTGAAGTTTCGTGGCATCTGGACTCTGTTTGATATTGATTTCCTACGATGTAAAAACATGGAAAAACAACAACTGGCACTTGGGACTATGTCAATAGGTTAGTACCAAAAATTGATATAAAATGACTATAAAATGATTATAAAACATCCAAAATTGATAATAAAACAACATGGAACAATAAAAAATTATAGATACATTGGTGACGTATCGACCGCCCCTATTGAGCACCGCCCCATCCCCCGCGCCCCTGCCCTGCCCACCGCTACCGCCGTCCATTACTTTTTTTGTTCTTATATGCTATTTTTTGTTCATAATTTATTTTTTGGATGTATGTATCTATGAGGTAGTATTTTTGCTTCATAGAATTTTTCAGATGTTCATAGAATTTTTTTAGATGTATGTATGTATGAGGGATCATATATGTATTTTTTAGATGTATTTTTTGTATGTATGTATGTATGTATGTATGAGGGATCATTGATTTATTTTTTCAAAAAAATTTAGATGTTTTCTATGTATTTTTTCAGATTTTCTATCGTGCATACACCGATTTTAGACCCTTGGCTCCGTTTTGAGACACTCGTCATCGTAGTGAAAATTTCACATTTTAAGGAGGGCAACACTCATTAGCATTTTAGAGCGGCTCTAGAGATGCCAACAAGGCCATGAGAGCACCCCCATATCATCACGTTGGCATTGGCTCCCCGAGAGCTTTCCAATGGATCCGGAATCGTCTCGATTGGAGCTCTTGTGCTCAAGTTGCGGAGTCCTTTCCGAGGCAATCTTTCAACTGGAACGGGAGTTACGATCGCATGCATCCAACCCAAACTGTAGTATGTGGACATAGTGCGTACCGTCCATCATTGTTCATAGAAATTTACTAAGTTAAAATGTTCAACTTTAATAGTGCGTACCGTGCCACCCAAACCCTAGAAGAAAGAGCATTGTCGATCTCCTACCCCCTCCCGCGTGCCCCTACCCAACAAACTCTGGAGGCCACCTAAACCCTAGAAGAAAGAGCGTTGTCAATCTTCTACCCCCTCCCGTCCCTACCCGACAAACTCTCAAGGCCACCCAGACCCTAGAAGAAAGAGCGTTGTCGATCTCCTACACCCTCATAGAATATTTTTTTGCAAAGTGTCCTCTCCTGAAAGTATATCCCCAATAACTTCGACATGAGGGGGGATGTCGGACATGCATGAGAGAGGCAGTCCACAACTAATCCATTGCTCATATATGCATATGATTCCTTGTTGTGATTAGCTAGGTCTATGTTTGTCACTGATTAATCTATCTCTCATGTTTGTATATTGCCATGTTGTAATATTTGTAGAAACTATGGAAAGAGACTTAGAACAAGAATAGTTGTTGGGGGATATAATCCTCACCGGAGGTGATCCCTTGTCATTTCTCAACGACACCGATGGTCAAGAAGGAGAGGATGACGGCTTCGGTGATCCAACAATGGAGGAGGAAGGAGATCATGACGACTCCGGTGACTGAATGGCGGAGGAAGAGATCATGATGACAGCTCCGGTGACCGTACATAGGAGGGAGTTGTTGCAAAGTCCGGCGATGTATATATAAATATGTATATGTATATATATTAAGCATGTGCTGACTTGATGCATTAATTGTTTTGGTATGTACATATATTAACGCTTCTTTCTTCTTTCAGCCCTCCGGATCGAGCCAAACTTCCGTAAGGAGATGAGGCCCGAAGAAAAGGTTGCGCTAGGATGAAAGGTTCACGATCACAGAAATCGCGAAATATGGCCAACCGATTGCTCCCAAGCGGACCAAGGATGCATTTGTACATCAGTGTGGAGTTGTTGTTTGGGACAGTGTCCCGATCAGCGTCCAAGAATGGAATAAGCCGAAGGACCCTGAAGCTTCTTATGTCCAGGATAGACAGAAAGATGATCTTTGGACCTCGCTGATGATAAATTTCAGCCTACCACCAGAGGAGGAGTTGAATAACCCAGTTATAGAGCGAAAGGTCAAGGCGTTTGCTCTTAAAAGGATGGCAGAACTATTCAGGAACTGGAAGAAAGAGTTGAACTCAAAGTTCGTCGGCAAAGGAAAGACTCCAAAATTCGTCGGTCGATATGAGAAGATAAGAGATCACTGGCCCGCATTTGTGGCGTACAAGAAATCGGAGAAGGGTAAGAAAAGGTCACTGACAAACAAGCTAAATGCTACAAAGAAGTTGTATCACCATCACACGGGGTCAGGTGGCTACTACAAAGCCCGGGCGTTGCGGGACAAAGCTGAGCAAGACCTGCTTGCTAAAGGGGTCCAACCAGCGACATTGTACTGGCCAGATCGTTCAAAGACTTGGTTCTTAGGGGTTGGGGGAACTTTGGACCCAGAAACAGGGGAGTATCATTGGACGGACGAGCAACTTATAATACCCATCAAGAAGCTTCAGGCTGCAATCAAGGCAGCGCAGGAAGGGACGTTCATTACCGACAGAGAGAAGGACGAGCTGACAAAGGTGATATGTCTCCAACGTATCTATAATTTTTTGATTGTTCCATGCTATTCTATTATCAATCTTGGATGTTTTATAATCATTTTATAGTCATTTTATATCATTTTTGGTACTAACCTATTGACATAGTGCCAAGTGCCAGTTGCTGTTTTTTCCATATTTTTTACATTGCAGAAAATCAATATCAAACGGAGTCCAAATGCCACAAAACTTTACGGAGATTTTTTATGGACCAGAAGGAAGATGTTGGGCCCTGGTTGCACCTGGGGGGAGTCTTGAGGAGGGGACAACCCACCAGGGCGCGCCAGGAGGCCCAGGCGTGCCCTGGTGGGTTGTGCCCACCTCGGGTGCCCCCGGACCGCCTCTTTGCTCTACAAATACCCCAAAAATCCCAGAACCCTAGGGGAGTTGACAAAATATTCATCCAGCCCCCGCAGAGTCCAGAACCACCAGATCCAACCTAGACACCATTACGGAGGGGTTCACCACTTCCATTGGTGCCTCTCGGATGATGCGTGAGTAGTTCTTTGTAGACCTTCAGGTCCGTAGTTAGTAGCTAGATGGCTTCATCTCTCTCTCTTGATTCTCAATACAATGGTCTATTGGAGATCCATATGATGTAACTCTTTTGTGATGTGTTTGCTGGGATCGATGAACTTTGAGTTTATGATCAGATCTATCTTTTTATATCCATGGAAGTATTTGAGTTTCTTTGATCTCTTTTATGCATGATCTCTTATAGCCTCGTATTTCTTCTCCGATATTTGGGTTTTGTTTGGCCAACTTGATCTATTTATCTTGCAATGGTAAGAGGTGGCCGGTAGTGGGTTTGATCTTACGGTGCTTGATCCCAGTGACAGAAAGGGAACCGACACGTATGTATCCACTACAAAAAAAGACACATCCGTGACATTTTGAGCCGAACGAATTTTTTTTCTGTCATACATATGACACTTCTATGACGATAATTGTGACAAAACCCGGTATCATCATAGATGTGGTGGGCTCCTACTTCTATGACAAAAAATCATGACAGAAAATGGGCTTTTCGTCCTGGGCGGGTCGGAGACGCAGCTGCATGACATTCTTTGGGCCGTCCATGACGGAAAAAACCATGGTAGAAGCGAGGGGGAGGAAAATTTCGGGGAGTTCCCAGTTACGGTGGGAGGTCGGGGGCCGAGCGATGCACGCTTCTCTCGTACACGTACGCGCGTGTGTGCGAGACGTTGGCTCTAACTGAACCCGAGCGAGGCGTTGGGCTCTAACTGAACCCGAGCGATTGCACTGCAGGCTACGCGTTACTGAACCCGAGCGATCGATCGATGGCTGTTAACTGAACCCGATCGACCGATTACTTCGCTACTGCTGCTACTGAAGCCGATCGATGTTGCCTCTGGATGAACAGTGAGTGTTGCGGGGGGGGGGGGGGGGGTGGATGAACAGGACCCCTGTAACATCCCAAATTTTCAATTTGGAATGTTATACACTAGATCATCTTTGCATAGCATATTTTATGGCATTTTGGCTGATCCTAGAAAATCCTACCCAACTCAAGGACCCTCGGAGAGAGTTGGGGATTTCGTTATTTTCATATTTGAGTTTTCTAAAATTTTGAAAATAGGATCATTTGATTTTATTTATTTTATCTTTAATTATTTCTATCATCAAAATATGATAGAGGGAATAAAATGACTTTCCCAAAATAAAGAAATATTGAGGATTTAATAAAAAATCAAATAAGATTTTATTTTGGTTTTATTTGCTATTTTTGAATTTAGGAAAAATGCATGTTTTTCAAAATTGCATTTAGGCCCTAAATAAATGTTCATCCTTGGCAACTTGATTTTAGAAGCCGGAGAAAATTTATTTTGGGATTTTTAGAGTCCGTTTATTATTCCTTTTGTTTTTTTTCTGAGCGTAATTATTTTAAAAAAAGCCCGAACCGACTCTCGGCCGTAACCGGCCAGGACTCCGCCTGGCCGGGCCTTTAAATAGTGCGACCGAGGCCCGAGCCAGCCCGAAGCCGCCCCACCCCCAGACCCTAAACCTAGCGCCGCCCCGCGCCGCCCGTGACGCCGCCCCGCGCTGCCGCCTCACCGCGCTGCCGCACCACACCGCCCCGCCGCCTCGCCGGACCGCCGGATCCGCCGCCGCCAGAGGTAGTTTTTCTCGCCGCCGGTTTTTTTAGAAAACCGATCGGTTTTCCGTCGGTTTGTTCGGTTTTTTAGTTTCGTTTTTTTAATAGATTGGTTTTCCGGTTTATTTAATTAGTGAGTGTTCGCCCGTTCGTTCGTTTTAACGAACGCGTTCTTCGTTTAGGCCCAGATAACGAACGTTCGTTCGTTAATCTGTTCATCGTTTTTCTTTTTCTCGGATTAAATCGCGATTTTTCTCATCGCGATTCCTGATCCAATTTTCGTTTTAGTCTAACTTTTCGCTCGTTTATCGGAATCGGGCGATTCAAGCGCCTGGAGTTTCGTCTTGAAACCCGCTTTTCGTTTAACCAACTCAAACAAGTTTTTGCCACTATAAAAATTGCCCTGGATCCAGAATAGTAAATGAAGCTTGTTTCTTTTGCCGTTTGTCTTTCGTTGCTTCATTCGATTTGATTCTTTTTGCCAACTGGAGTTCTTAAGTTGAACTTTCTGGTTAGATCTCTTATTCGAGTTTTACCTGTGCATTAGTTGAGTACTTATTGTATGCTTGTTTGTTTGCGATGGAGTACCCGGAGTGCGCCGCTTGCTACTTCGAATCGCTAGGTTTTGCGGATCATCAGCAAGGCAACTAACACTTTGATCATACTTCCAACTACCCAGTTTTTATTGCATTAGATCAATCCTCACACATTGCATGATTAGGATATAATTAAATTGTGGGTTTGGGAAGTAGATGAGGTAGTACCTTTTTCCTGTTTTATTATCAAACCTTTGGGAGTAACTTCTATGTTTGGTTAGCATGCCATGCTATGCTAGTAGACGTGGATTGGGTGAGTGTATCCATGACAGATGTGAGATTGTTAAATTAATGGTTTATCTAAGGTGGCAACTTAAATACACATCTGGGTGGATTGAGGCACCTGGGTATTCCAGCGATTGCCTGTTTTCTTTTGGACCGCCACCCAGGCTCAAAGGGATCATGAGATTATTCATGCTAGAAACTTCCGTGTGCAGCCACAAGCTACTATGGGCTCTAGCATAGTTGACTAAGTTGTGCGAACTCTTACAGTTGTAGAGTAGCAGATGTAGGGGAAAGTAGGTGTAATGGTCCACCCGATCATAAGGTGCTAGCGCTTCTGAAAGACTATGTCTCGGTCATCCGTTTCTCAAACATCATGTAGTGCGAGAAATCAAACGGAGGCGATCGAGTCTTGTGGGGAAAAGTGCGCAAACCTCTGCAGAGTGCATAAACTAATCATGATTAGCCGTGTCCCCGGTTATGAACATCTTGAGTATCTAGTACTTGGATTATCATGTGAATCTCATCATGTTACTCTAAAATTAATTTTGTTGGGTTTTGTTTAATAATGATGCTTAATTGGGATTGAGAATGCTGTCAACCATTCTCAATGTTTAACAACTACCTTGATAGTTAAATAAAATTTATTCCTTTGCAGTAGGGAAAAATTGGCTTTACGCAAAACTGTAACCATAGAGCTTTCCACCAGCCAAATATGCATATAGTATAGCCTATTTCATTCCATTACTCTCTATGTGTTACATTGCCAGCATATTCCATGTGCTGACCCGTTTCGGGCTGCAACGTTAATGTTGCAGACTTTTCAGACGACGATTAAGGTGCCTTTAGGTCATGGTTCTATACTCAGTGATGCCGTTGGAGTTGATGGACTCACTTATCTTCTAAGCCTTCCGCTGTTATCGTTATTAGATGGCCTTAAGCCATATTTATTGTAATAAGTTCTCTTTTGAGACACTCGATGTAATAAGTGTGTGATTGCTACTCTGTTATAAATCCTTCAAGTACTGTGTGGTGTCAGCATTACTGATCCAGGGATGACACCCGAACACAGAGATTGGACCGTTTGAGGTCTGGTCGCTACAACCCCGTGGTGTTGCCTTTGGATGAACAGGACCCCAATCGATCGAACCGGTTGGGGCTGGATGAACAGGACCCCATGGAGGGCTGGATGAACAGGACCACCCCATGGAGGGATGGATGAACAGTAGACAGTGGAGGGCAGGATGAATAGTAGCCCGTGGAGGGGTGGTCGAACAGGAGCCCGTGCAGAGGGCTGGTTGAACAGTAGCCGGTGGAGTAGCGCACGGTGGAGGCTGGATGAACAGGAGCCTGTGGATGAACAGTCGCAGGTGGAGGCTAGAGGAGGTCAATGGTGGATGAACAGTAGCTCATGGAGGCTGGAGGGGGTCGACGGTGGAGATGAACAGTATCCCGTGGAGTCCCGTTTTGCGGTACGCCACACCCCTCCCAATGAACAGGACCCCCGTTTCGACCGTAGCGCTCCAACACAAGTCCGTTTCCTCCGTTTTGCGGTACGCCACACCCCTCCCGATGAACAGGACCCCCGTTTCGACTGTAGGAGGTCCATTTCCTCCGTTTTGCGGTACGCCAGACCCCTCCCGATCAACAAGATCCCATTTCGAACGTGGCCGGTCGAACACAAGGCCATTTCCTCCGTTGTGCGGTACGCCAGGCCTCGTTTCCATCGCATGTTCCGTCCAAGCCCTCCCGATGAACACGACGCATTCCGTTGCCTCCCCATGAACATGATGACAACGCTATTTCTCCGTTCCGACCCAGCCATGTACACGATCCATGGCCGTACGTATGCTCGAGTAGGCGTTCGAGACCCCGCCCGTATGTACACATATGTGGCCGTATTTTCTTTCTTGCACCCTGGCCGCTGTACGTACGTGTACATGCTACGTGCGCGCCTCTACTACGACATGTGCGCGCCTCTACATCCACCATTATATATGTACGTACACGTTCGCGACCAGAATGACAATGCTACGTACGCTTCGACCAGGTGGGTCCCGACTGTCAGGCACTTCCTTGTGTGCGAAGATGTAGCTGGTGGGTCCCAGCAGTCAGGGGCAAATGTTTTTTCGTGAAATATGGTGTCCCGTCCGGTGGGTCCCCGCTGTCAGGTGGAGGAATAATTATTTTGCACGTAATAAGGAGGCACTTCCTTGCTGCGGCCGTGGACCCAGCTGTGAGCCTCTCCACGTATAGTCCATGTCCGATGGAAGCCGTTCCTTGACCATGTTGACCACGCCACGCCGAGAGCACCAGGGCGGTGGACGACGGCGAGGCATAGTAAGGGGACGACGCGGAGTCGGGGAAGATGCGGCAGTGGACGCCCATGCGTAGAGGAGTACGAGGGTTCACTGGTTCGCTGCGGTGTGAGGCTGCCGTCGCCGTAGAATAACAGGGGGTGTGGGTGAGTAGAGGGATGGCCTGGCCAACGGTGGGAGTAGTAGGGGGCAGTGAGGCCTCCGCCGCATCGCAGCCGGCCACGGGAGGCAGGAGCACGAGGCACGACCGGCGCTGGTTTGGGCGGCTGGAGCAAGAAGACCAGAGGTTGAAGAAGCACTACGACCGTTGGCTGGACATCATACGGTCACTGGAGCTAGAATCGTGCATATTGACTAAGTTGACAAAGCCCTCCGTCCCCGTCAACTTAGTAGGCCCACAAGTCAGCCTCCCCCCAAGGTGGGTCCCAACTAGTAGGGGGTATTCATTTTTTTGTGCGTAATAAGGAGGCACTTCCGGTGGGTCCGAGCTGACAGCAGGGGGAACGTTTTTTCGCAAAATACGATGGCCCGTCGGGTGGGTCCCAGCAGTCAGGGCAAAAGTTTTTTCACGATATACTGGTGGGCGTCCGGTGGGTCCCTGCTATGAGGTGGAGTAATAATTATATTCCGCGTAACAAGGAGGAACTTCCTTGCGGCTGCTGTGGACCCAGCTGTCAGCATCTCCACGTACAGCATTCTTCCGATGGAATTCGGTCGTTGACCACAATGACCACGCCGCGTCGACAGCACCACGGCGGTGGACAACGGCGAGGCCTAGGAAGGGGACGACGTGGAGCTGGGGAAGACGCGGCAGTGAATGCCCACGCGGAGAGGAGTACGAGGGTTCACTGGTTCGGCTGCGCTGCCGTGGCCGCAGAATAACAGGGGGTGTGGGTGAGTGGAGTGGAGGGATGGCCTGGCCAGCGGTGGGAGTAATATGGGGGCGGTGAGGCCTTCGTGGCAGCACAGCCGGCCACGGGAGGCAGGAGCAGGCGGCATGACCGGCGCTGCTTTGGGCGGCTATAGCAAGAAGACCAGAGGTTGAAGAAGCACTACGGCCGTTGGATGGACATCGTACGGTCAGTCGAGCTAGAATCGTGCATATTGACTAAGTTGACAAAGCCCTTCATCCCCGTCAACTTAGTAGGCCCACTATACTGGGTCCCAGCTAGCAGGGGGAGTATTCATTTTTTTGTGCATAATAAGGAGGCGCTTCCTTGTGTGCGAAGATATAGCTGGTGGGTCCGAGCTGTCAGCGGCGATAACGTTTTTTTCGTGAAATACAGAGGCTATTTCGGTGGGTCCCAGATGTCAGGTGGAGGAAATCATTATTTTATGTGTAATAAGGAGGCATTTCCTTGCGTGCGGCCGTGGACCCAGCTGTCAGCCTCTCCACGTACAATCCATTTCAGATGCATGTCGGTCGTTGACCACGCTGACCACGCCACGCCGAGAGCACCAGGGCGGTGGACGACGGCGAGGCCTAGGAAGGGAACGACACGAAGGCAGGGAAGACCCGGCCGTTGTTTTTGTTTCCCACACGGAGGGGAGTATGACTGTACGAGGGTTTACTGGTTCATCTGCCGTCGCTGGAGAATAATAGCAGGTGTGGGTGAGTAGAGGGATGGCTAGGCCAGTGATGGGAGTATGGTGGGGCGGTGAGGCCTGCGCGGCAGCACAGCTGGCCGCGGGGAGGAGGGAGCAGGCAGTCCCGCCAGCGCTTGTTTGAGCGGCTGGAGCAGGAAGAGCAGAGATTGAAGAAGCACGACGGCCGTTGGATGGACATCCAACAGTATACATGCCATCTGTGGAAAGCCTCAAATCTGTGGAAAATAGCATACAACCCATCTGCCATTATTTCAAATAATTTACAGCCCATTTGCTAATTCTTACGGGTTTTTTTGGAGCCCATATTCTTTATGTTAGCATTACAGCCCATATTGTGGCCACGGTTAAAAAATTATACGAAATTTTGCATATGTCGGTGCGGTCTGAACTGTTTTTAATCCCGAAATTTCGAGTCACATTCAGACTGATTTAAAAAAAATGTATATCAATATAAAATCCAATAAATTGTCCACGCATAAAAATCAATGCAATTTAAAATCTCGAAATGAAAAAAAGATATTTGAAAATAATTGCTGGTTTGATGTGTTTTAAAAATGTACAACCCATTTCTCATTACTGATAGGCCATTTTCTCGGCCAGCCGAATGAAGCTCTCCTCGTCTTGAAAGATTTGCAGCCCAACAGGCCTGATAAAGCGACTTACTTGACAAATCACAAAAGAACTGGGCTAGCCATTTTCAGAAAGAAAAAAACTACTGGGCTGGTCTGTGGTAAACATAAAAGAAAAGGCTGTCTAGACAGGCCAGAGTGTCCCGCACAGCCCAGTTGACACCCTGCTTCCGTCTCAAAAACAAATTAGATAAATGCCACTCCAATTATGGCGATTCATAAAAATGCCACTGCAATTTCCAAACTTTGAAAAATGCCACTGCAATTTTTGCAAACTTTGAAAAACGCCACTGCAGTTTGCAAACTTTGAAAAACGCCACTCCAGACTTCGAAAAATGCCACTAGAAATGGCATGAAATGGCATTTTTCAAAGTTTGGAAATTGCAGTGGCATTTCTCGGATACACCAGATTTGGAGTGGCATTTATCAAATTAACCCAAAACAAAAATAACTGGGCAAGCTGCTGGGTCCCTGGTGTCAGCCGCTCGTTGTGCAATTCTCTCGTTTATTGACTACGTTGACAATGGCATGGGACCCAGATGTCAGAAATCCACTAGGAGGAGCCATTTTTATTGGCTTGAAATAAGGAGGCACTTGCTTGCGTACTGCCATGACCTTGGCGGGTCCCTGTTGTCATCCTCTCCACGTACAATCATCTCCTGATTGTGTACGCGTCAACTTGCTAGGCCCACAAGTCAGCCTCTAAACCGTGGAGGACAAATACAACCCATTTAAAAAAATAACAACCCATTCCATACGTTTAAACGGAAAGTTCAACATTTAGAGCAAAGTAACAGGTCCGATCCACATATAGAGTACTGAACTTCCACGTTGACAACCATCATAGCCAAGTTAACTATCTACTCCCACTACTCTAGTAGCATACAAGTACTAACTTACTCTTAGCTAACTAGACGATGCCGGCCGCCATCTACTGTCCATGCTAAACGCCGGCACCGGCGTCCTCCGCCTCGCCTCGGACTTGCCAGAGGTGCAATAGGGCGCATTGCTCGCATGCGTTGGCCCTTTCCATGCCGGCGTGGTCCACCGAAGCTTCGGCTTCCAAGCGGGAAACCCACTTGACGAGCTGGTAGTAAAAATCGGCGTCGCGAACGCGTGCGTGCCCGACAGCCTCCAGGGCTATTTGCCGGGCACCGGCTTCCACGTAGTCGGCCCAGTTGCGGGAGCTCTGCTCGCGACTCAGAGCGTCGGTGCTCTGCTGCTCCATGTCCCGCTGGCGGCGCAAATCGACGATACGCTGCTCCTCCGCCAGGCGGTCGCGCTCCAACAACTCCTGTTCCTCCGCCATGCGGTCGCGCTCCAACAACTCCTCGATCTCTGCATTGCCATCTAAAGACAGATAGAATGCCTCCTCCCTCCATCTGCCTTCCGGTGAAAACCCGAACACTAGTTCCGGCGGTGACCGCCTCCAGCGTCGCCTACCGCGGACGGGCGGGGGCATGGCGGACGAGGCGAGCGACGTCGGGCCGGTGGGGGCTTATGAGGATATGGCGAGTTGGGTCACAGTGGCACCTGAGAAGGCCGGGAAACAGTACTTATAGGCAGAAGGTAGCACGACGGTCATCGGAATTCAATGCATAATGGCTTAGCGCGCCAGCTTGCCGTGGAAAACTAGAGAAACTGAAATTATGACTGTGCCGTCTCGTCCCGTCTAGGTCGCACGCCGGCATGGCGGTCAAACGAGTGCACTCGAATCATCTCCCTCCTTGTCAATAATGATTCCACGGATTTAAAGCGTATCTTTTTCCGCATTAGTTAGCTGCCTTAATTACGGCCGGCTGCATGCAGGCACTCAGAATCGCTCGCAGGCAGTACGCGAAGCAGCATGCAACGAGTCACAGCCGAGGGCACACATGCAGCCACTTAAATCGCTGGAATTAATTAGGCTTAAACTTCTGCATGCCGTTAATTATTGCCATGCCTTGGTCTTGCTGCTTTGCTCATGGGACTAATAAATCCCGGACGGAGGGAGTACCTTGGTTGGTGAGAGGTTTGAATTAAGCCCTGCAAACCGGAAAGGAGGTACTACTAGTACGTGCGTGATTCGCTATTTATTCGTGTAGGATCGAGTAGGTTGTTTCTTGAATTGAGCCCTGCAAACCGGAAAGGAGGTAGTACATGCGTGATTCGCTATTTATCCGTGTAGGATCGATAGTGTAGCTTGTTAGTTTCTTCAAAGGTAGACATTTTTATCCGTGTAGGATCGATAGTGTAGCCTGTCAGTTTCTTCAGAGGTAGGCATTTTTATTCAAAAAACTGCCACTTCGCATCTTGCGTCGCAAATAAAACTGCCAGGAGCGCATTTGTAGGCTAGCTAGTGATCGATCAGTAACTTGTAAACACTAAGCGAACAAAAATAAGTAACTGTTAATGCATCTCAATGATTCACAGATCATATACAAATATGTAGCTCCAAAAGCAAAGATCAGCCACTTCGGATCTCGCGTCACAACTAAAACTAACTAGTATGATTCCCATACATAAGATCAACATGTTAATGCATCTCAATGATTCACAAATCATATACAAATATGTAGCTCCAAAAGCAGAGATCTAGAAAAAACATCTGTTCTTCCTACTAACATGGATGCTTCTCTTGGCCAACATTCAGTACAGACTGAAAGACAAATTTGTTTGTGAAGTCTACAATTCCTCTTGCAAACGTAAGTGGTTTCACCAACAGCTGGAACCATGAGAATGAACCACACATGATGGAGGAACATCCACTGCAATATGATTTGGTCTTCTCTCGATCACACCGCGAGACTATTTTCGGAATACAAACTTTAACTTAGGCAAAATGATGCCCATTGTATAATCAGACCAAAGCAATGAAGCACCTAGTGTTGGCCAATAAATAGTACAATACTACTTTTCTGCAGTCCATGAAGTGACTATCCAATCTTTCTGTGTCTATTTTCAAATGGCACTGCATGCAGTGACTATACTATTCTCTTGTGCAGTTCAACCAAAATTGCGGACACTTTGTTTGTTTGCCAAATAGCAACGGGCAGACATCTCTGTCTGCACAAATATCAAGCAGCTAGTAAACATATACCACACCTTGTATTTTCGGTTTAAACATGTCTCTTCCGCTTAGCATCTGTCATGTTCTGCACTGGACAATCTGATACAGTTATGTTTTGCCCTGGACAATTTCATACTGAATTGATTTGCTGGTTCAGAGCAGAAATATAGCGCCTATTCTTCATCAGACCAAGGATATCCATGTTCGCAGTGATGGAAGAGGTGAAATCAATACAACCGAAATTGAGCATCCAATCATTGAATCCTGTCCTGCACCTCCAATGTAGGTCCACCCTGCCAATAAATTCACATGCAAACCACTAGTATTACTATCTAATGACAGTACAAAAAGAGTAGCAAGATAGTAGCAAACCATGTACCTTCGTAATGAACAGCTCATAGTGCCACCAATTGGATATAAAGGTTTGGAAAAAAACATGCTCCTAATGTTGAACCAGTTGGACTTTTTGTGCAGTTCCACTAAAATCGAGCATCCCTGTTTGCATAGATATTGAAAGTGTGATTACTCTAAAAGTGGCACTAGTTGAAGCATAGACTCACAAATATAAGCATTCCAATTTCATAATGGGAAAAGGTAGCAAGACTGTTTCTAACCACCTGTTTGAAGGAATAAATAAAGCAACACGGCTGATGTCAGGAAGGCATACATAGTTTTTTCTGAAAAACTGAGCCATTCCTGACCTTTCCTCTTCTTTTAAGCAAATTTTGTGCAGTTCTACTAAAATAAAATGCCATCACCGCCTTGACAATTCAGTGACACTGTACAAAAGGAAATGACTTAACATTACATCATGATGTCAGGTATGTAGTCGACAGGCATTAGAGACAAACATACAGACCTCCTCCGATAACATAATGAACATTAATTTTAACAAAGGTGTGACTAGCTTTACCGGGATAATTTGAGTGAACTCTACACCCTTTGTTCCTTAATATAAGACGTTTTCGCGGTTCAATTTAAAGTACCCAAACGTCTAGTATTTAGAAAAACAGGTAGTAGTTTTCTTGAGCACATATCTGGGAAAGCTTGCCACACTTTATTTATGTCCATACGCTAATGCAACACCATTCGAATACTACAAATATACACTAATCCAGTGGCTAGTGCAACAGTAGAGTAGTTAGTTTATTACAGGGTACAGTACAATGGTTTTACTGAACAGATTTCAATAAACTCTAGCACTGGAAGGTTTCTATAAGAATTAACAATACAAAATGTAAAGGTAACAAGTTTCAGCATTGGTATACTAGCTCTGCATGAGCATTAAACCAAATACAAAAGTCTGAAGGTAACTAGCATTATTAACTAATGACAGTATAAAAAAATTGCAAACCATGTACCTCCAAGGTAAATATCATTTCGAACTCGGGGGACCTTAAAAATTGCTATCCCAATCTTGATAATCGATCAAACATAAAAACTTGATCGAACGAATCAAGAGAACAGCCGGAGGAGGAGGTGCCCACTCTTGACCTTTCCTCTTGTCTTCATAATTGTCTGTGCAGTTTAACCAAAATAAAATGACATCAGCGCCTTGGCATTTTGGTGACACTGTACAAAAAAATTAACTTATCTCATGAAAGTGAGGTATGTAATCTATAAGCATTAACAGTGCAAAAATCTGAAGGTAGTAACAAGTTTCATCGTTGGTATACTGGCTGTGCAACAGCATTAGAATGCCTTAGCTGAAAAATCTTTAATACATCCACAATCAACAGCTAACCCTGAAATAATCCAGTGACATTAAATGGCATTGCTTAAATTTATCGGTGGCATTAGACTGAGAGCGGCATTAGTTAAATGTGGCATCACTTTAGCAGTAGCATTGCTTGACTTGACTGCTGGCGTTATACTAACAGCAAAAAAAGTGGCAATAAGAGCATGGGAGGCCCATTCGGACAGTGGGCGCACCAGTACGATGTACCTCCACGGACGCAGAGTGGTGAGGGAGGTATGGTTGCCCAGAGCAACAAATATCCAGGCAGCATATGTGGATTACGTCCCATTTTTGCTCTCTTTAGCCACCTTTTTCCTATGCGAGGACAACAAACCGATCGACCTGGTCATTCTCTATTGCGTTGTCATGCCTTTCTACCCTTCTTCAACCAAGAGACACGAGACTCGTTCCTTAGCTACTGATTTTCCCCTTTTCAACCTAGATGCGGGTTCGATGCCTACTCTCTTGGACAGTACAGTCTCCCTTCCTTTCCTTATTCAACCCAGACATGGATTAGTCTGCATGAAGTAGGGTTTCCTTTAATAGTGCAAATTATGGTTTTCGTCTGCGTGGCCAGCAGAGCAGAGGATAGCAAATTGGGAAGATGGTGGAGTGGAAAAAGATCCACATGCAACGACGTGGCAGATGGGGCAATAGAACAAGGTTATGGTTCGAAAAGAGGTAGCATACCTGAGGGTCGGCGGGAAGTGGCTTCGCTCGTGGTCGTCGTCCTCCGCACACACTACGGCAGCGAGCTTGGGGACGGAGGCCATCCCGCGCGGGCGCTAGGTCTGAGAGGACGGCCTTGTCGTCAGTGCGTGACCTCGCTCGCCGACGACGAGTGCGTCAACGCTGCACGTCCTTTTCTTCCCCGGCGGATCTGTGACCACCGGTGAGGAGGGAGAGAGGGGCCGTCTTTTTTAGATCTGGAGAGAGGGTGGTAGTGTGAGAAGCAAGTGGGCAGCCCTTAGCAAGAAAGCGCTCAAGCTCCAGCCTATATATCTTTTTTATACTACTAGTACTGGAGGTGGAGTAGTGGTAGAGTAGTTTATATTTTCTCTGCGTACAGTACCAGTTAGTCGTGCTTCAAAACTGATCGGCACGCCATTAAAAAAATAAAGGTCGATAACTAATGCGGCACCTCGGGCCAACGCGGCCAGATCGCATTTTGCACGAGAAATTACACACCATGTTTCGTTGACATGTGGTCCCGTTCCAACATATCAGTGAGACGACGACGAGTAGTAGGAGTATTTCCGAACGGACGTGTAGGCCGGGGCGCCTCTTCGTGAACCGTGGCAAACTCGCAACCGTCCACCGACTCTTCGCCTTTCCCTCTCGATTTGGAACTGCTGTCGCATGCTCTTCCTCTCCCTCCTCCATTTTCCTTCAGCCCTTCACCCTTTCTTCTGCCATTGTTCGATCGTCTTCTCCATGGAGGGAACAGGCCGGAAATGACCCCGTTATTCTTGCCCCGATCTGAAAGATGACGTGGTGGAGGAACTCATTGATCGGTGCGACGTCATCACCTCGGCTAGCATGGCAGGTTCGTTCAAGCCCATTCTCGACTCAACTAATAACATCATTACAAAGAACCCAAGAGTCAAGGAGCGGTTTGATCTCCCCTATCTTCTTCGCCGTGACCCTGATGATGACTGGCGCCGGCACGACGGAGGCCTCGCCCTGTGCAAGTTGATGCCGCTTGATAATGATACGTATGATGTTAAGATGCCATCGCTTGAGGGCAAGGCTTGGGCGGGCGCAAATGGAGATTGGGTTGTTTACATTGGGTCCAACTGCGAGTGGGAACTTGTGAATGTGTACACTCGTCACCGGGTTCCACTTCCAAAAATCTCAGCACACTGCCCAGAGGTTGAGCACACCGGTAATGTACGCACGTTCAAATACGATCATGGTGACTGTATTCTACGGAAGATAGCAATTTGTCGAGTTCCCAACCGCTCTTGGAATTACAACAACTATGATGTTGTTGCTATCTTCGACAAGCTTGTTGCCGTCCTTGATGGTTTCACTCGATGGATATTGCTCAAAAATCAGTTTCTGTACACGGATGAGTACTGTGATGCAATTCAATACGAGGGCCTTGTGTTTGCTGCCACCACTCGTGGCACTGTTTTTGCATGGCATCCTCATAGTTTCGGTACGTTTGTCTTCCACCGTAATTATAATTGTTTCATCCACATGCATGCGGGTTAGCAAGTTTCCCTTTACTAATTAACCTTCTTCTTGTGTTTCCAAGGTCCTGTGAACATCCCACCACCTATACTTGAAAAATTTTATAACCAAGGGGGAGATGACGATGGTGATGATCACGAGCATGAGGACGAGCAGCGCCCATATACTCTGTGGCGCCTGGCAACTAATTCCGATGGATCACCTCTTCTTGTGTGTATACAGCCCACTGATGATGTTACTGCTAAGGAAGCAGGTGTCTCCCATGGTCGCACTCTCCGGACCTATTCCAACACCCGTTGCATGGTATTCGGGATGGATACTAGTGTGCTAGCGCCAACTCTTTCTCCCTGGTACATAATTGATAGTCTTGGAGAAAACTCGCTCTTCCTTGGACAAAACTATCCGATGATGGTGAAAGGCGATCCAACTGCTGTTGACACATTTATGAGAAGCAACTGTGTCTATACCTCGGACATTTGTGTGGTTCCCTACCTTGGTAGGGATATAGCAGGCCGCTTCAGCCTGGATGATCAGTCCTGCGTTGGTTTCCAGATCGACAATCGATGGCCCGTCCCAGAGAATCACTTGTGGTTCAAAGCAAGTGTTTCCAACGCCGAGGAATGGTTGAGTTGAAGTTCATTTCATTGCTTGTTATTTGTTTTGTGGTGAAAACTTTAGTATTTATAATGTATCCTCGTTGTCGATGTGGGTTGATGACCTGTTGTATGTAATAAAATGATATGCCTGTGATAAACTTACTAAATTTATGAATGGCTTTCGAGTCGCTTCTCTAAATTTGTACTAGCTTCACATGCTTCGCGCGTCGGGCGGGTGTTTTTACTGTAGCCATATGTTAATGTGTTCGTTGTACGTAACCAGCAGCTCGAATCCTTGATACTAGTATACTATATACTAGTAGGAGTAAGTAGTAGGAGTAGTAGGGTGGCATGGGCCAGAACAAGCATTCACGTCCAGGAGTACGGCACACGCCACCACCACGACATCCATCTGACACCATATTATTTCTTGGAGTCCATGCTAGAGCAATCTCTTCAACCTCGTCGTTTCTCTAACTTCAGCCATCGCGCGGCGGGCGAGGTGGGGGTTTGCCGATAGTCGATTTCCTTAACTGCGGTCCCACTTGTAAGGCCAACTCCAACGCACGACCCCAAACGCACCTCCATTTTGCACGAACTCCAACGATAATTTTGACTGGAAAAGCAAGACCAAAGAAAACAAGAACCACAAGAATACATTTTACTACTCCTGTAAGTTGGATTAGTGCCTTCTCGATGCATTCATTATTGATCTGCGGAGGCTCGATCTTGCGTGCTTCTTTCTTCTTTGAGTGTAAAGAAGTAGACGTTGCTTCCTCGCATCTAGTCTCATGTCTAGCCTCTATTCTAGTAGGAGTATCAACAAGTGCACTAATCTCATCTCTAGCCTCTGTGCTAGCTAAAAGTGATAAAACATCTACTAAATGGCGCTCTATCAATATATGGATGTACTCTTCTTCCCAATACAAAAACTTGCATCCATTCTACTCCCTCCGTTGCACAATACATGCCTTCTATTTGTCAAAATATATATGTATCTAGACATGTCTTAGTATATAGGTACATCCATTTTTGGACAAATGGAAGTCAAGTATTTTGGAATGGAGGGAGTACACAATAAATTTTTTAAGTTAGCACAACTAGTCTAATCCGAGAGCAGAACCGAAGATTTGGTCGGGTTCTTCCTCCTTTTGCCGACACGTGGGACATCCAGCATCCAGGTCGTGTCATGAAAGAAAATAGAGTGGTAGTTGAAGCCACGAGATGTGCATCTTGGGTTAAACTGTAAATAGAATCTTACTACTCTTGAGTAACTCCAAAAGCGGCCACCGAAGATCTTTATTGGATTTGTTTTTCATCACCAGCACGTCGAGGTGAAAGATGTGCAGGTTCAGTGGGTCCTCTTGCGTTTTCACTGACATGTGGGGCCGCATGTGAGCAAACAGATGATGGGCTCCGCGCGTCCGCTGGCTGGCTGAGAAGAGAGATAGAGGAGGGCTGAGCACGGACTGCAGGAAATTTGTTCTACGTACCTCGATATAGGCTCGATATAGTGGGGTGGCATGGGCCATAACTAGCATTCACATCTAGCAGTACGGCACACGCCACCCACACGAGTCCCATCCGACACCAATTTTCTTGGAGTCCATGCTACAACCATCTCTTCTCCCTCCTGTTTTCTCAGCCATCGCGCGGGGCGGGGTGGGGGTTTGCCGATAGTCGGTTTGCTCAACTGTGGTCCCACTTGTAAGTGAAAATGCAACACCACACGCATTCCCGCTTGAGCAGCGTGCCGGACCAACCGTGTGGGGGTGCGACGCGAACATGGCAGGCTTTTCCTTTTGAACTCGTAACTTGTAAAATTTGGTTCTGCTCCATGGCGCGACCGATAGATAGAAAATAACGATTTTGCCTAGAGTAATGAGAAGTTTGGTTCTGGCGCCGTTCATGCATGGAGTACGTACGAAAATTATGAAGTTGATGCGAAAGGTAAGATAATTACTGTAGTATCATATACTACTACATGGATTTGACGGAAAGATAAAAATACATACGAATCCATCAACGTTCAACGACATCCTCACGCCCTAGTGCGCCGGGTCACCAACCGACGTGTGAGGAGCAGCGGCATTGGCGGCGAGCTCAACATGCTTCTAAACAGTGCCGTCCAAGGTTGCCCTGCGCTCCAAGAAGGCCAGTGTCCTATCGTCCTCCTCTTGCATGTAGTAGTCCTTGTGGACAATTTGCGCGTAGACGTGGGTGATTATGTCGATGGTGTCTTGCTGCGCCAGGCGCTGCGCGGCGAGTGCGACCTCGAGGTGGACATTCTCCGGCGCGACGGCGGGCAGTTGCAGGGCCACCAGTGCGTCGAAGAGGTTGTTACCATAGTGGCCATTGAGGGTGGCGGGCATCGCAGAGCCTGGGCGCGTCGGCTGGAGGCTTACGTCAAAGTCGTCCGCAAGCTTCTTGACGACGGTGAACTTGTCGAGGAAACCGTCGAGGATGCCATCGAACAAGGAGACGAAGCAGTCGTCCAAGCGGCCCGTCGCCCTGGCGGCCTCAAGCAATACTACCTGGAGACATTCCTCGGTGCCGGGCCGCAGGCCGGCATCGTGGACCATCTGGCATAGCCGGCTGATGCTCGCGCTCACCGCCTCCATGGGTCTAGCATAGCTTCTAGTCAACTGATCTTGCGATTCGAGTGATCACTCAGCCCTAGGTTAGCGTGCGTAGGTGCGTAGGATTTCGTACTACTCCTCACAGTGAAGTGACAAGACCCTGCGCCGGAGATGACACTTGAGTATAGGCGCCGTGTTCGGCATACCATAGTCAGCCTCACCGTCTGCAGTCACTATCATCATGGCTGTAGAGCTAGCCTGCTTACAACTTGCCCTGTTCGACATAATTTCCCGTGCATAGATGCCCGTGCATTGCACGGAACACCAAGATTGGGGGTGGACGGCTCCGGCAGCGGCCATCGCGCCAGATTTTTCCATGGCCTTCTACTCCTAGATGTGGTGGGGAGGAGATGAGGCTGATTGTGAGAGACAAGGAGTTGTTTGTGAATAGGGAACAAGTGCGGGCATCTTTTTGCAAAAATGGAGAAGCTTGGTTTGTATGCGTCAGATCTAGTTCCGACGGCTATTGGTGAAAGATGGGAGGCACAACATCATCACCAACTCAGGACCTGTTTGATTCACAGGATTTTGAAAACGCAAGAATAGGACACATCAATATTACAAGTTTCAAACTAATATTACAAATGTTAGGAGTAATGATGCACCTACGAAGAGGGAATTACTAGGAAGTTTATGTAAGAACTTTCGTTACTTTAGGTGGATGCAGCATTATCGTACAAACTAAAATCCACCGCCCTGACAAGTCACTAATGGGAA
The DNA here is from genome assembly GCF_018294505.1 of Triticum aestivum. Lineage (NCBI taxonomy): Eukaryota > Viridiplantae > Streptophyta > Magnoliopsida > Poales > Poaceae > Triticum > Triticum aestivum. The sequence continues at coordinate 441,039,341 of NC_057812.1, read as the reverse complement.
AATAAGTTTTCGAGTCTCTGGCCACTTGATGTTTCAAAAACAAATTCAGCTTCTGCGGAGACTTTGTCATTTAGGTTTAGACGCTTGCGGTGATCAGCACGCCATTCATTGTTGCGCCAGAGAACGCCAAACCTCATTACCTTGAGCACACTTGCCTCCAGAACAAAGAACCTGGCCAATTTAATCTCAGATGTGCTGCCTCGGTAGTCGATCAAATCAATTTCTGTAAGATGGAGATCAAGGCATTCCATGAGATTGTTATAGTGCAACACATTTTTCACTTTTGGGTCATGTGAAGAGCTTGGGCATTTGTTGCCTTCCACTATGTGGCCGATGCCATATTTCACAAAAGTATGCCACATAACACACATCGATGTCAAATCAAAAGATTTTGGCACCGCTCTCGCGATGTGAGAGAGTTGGCACCGCTGTGCACACAGACCCACATGTATAAACAAATCAATCAAACCAACTACACCAGCCTCTCACTCTCCCAAACAAGTGTTTTTATTGCCTCAGTCCTCTCTCTCTCTCCCACGCAGTGTTTTTTCATTGCGTGAGTTAATTTGGCACCGGAGCAAAGTAGGTGATCCAGATTGGGACACCGGGTGAGCAATGGAGGGGCATCGATGCCAAATGCATCACAAGTAAATTTGGCACATGTTTTGGCCTACATAGCCCACTTTTGTAATACTACCTCGTATTTAGTATAAAATTTTGACCATAGATTTACCTAAGAAAATGCCAATGCATGTCACTAAAAATTACACCATTTGAAATTATGTTCAAATACGAATCCAACGATATAGTTCTTAGTGACATGCATTAACATTTTGTCAGTTAAATCTATGGTCAAATTTTGATACTACAAAATTGGAAGAGTAAACCAGGAGAATTTGGCAGACGAGTACACCAATGCTGTCAATTTCGGCGCGTCAATGACCCTGATTTTTGTTGGACCTTCTAGATCCGATACAAGCAATCTCTCAAGGAAAGGCGCATTCTCAATGACCATAATGTGGAACAGCTAGAGTGATCTCTTCCCATTTGATGTCTTGTTGCGGGGCCAGCAAGACACATAAATCCATCGGAGATTCGTCGAGGTGATGTGGAGGCTAATGAACCCGTGGATCTGCTCAAGACGAAGGTACTCGAGCGCAGTACAACTGCGGACTAGGTGTTCCATAGCCTTCTTCGAGATGACAACTTCGAAGAGGTCGAGCTGCTTGAGTTGAGGGAGAAGAAGAGCGGGCGCGTCACTAATCTGGGGAAGATAGCATGAGCTGAAGCTGGCGCGGCGTAGCGTTGGCGTGAGGCGGAGCGCGGACGGCGATAGAGAGCGACATCGTCCAGCTTCAAAGGTGAGCTCCTCGAGCTGATCTAGGGCGGGGGATAAGAACCACTCGTCGAACTTGGGTTGGACCTTGCAGTTGGTACTGAACATGCGGATGTCAAGGCGTTTGGCTGGCCCAGGGTGCGATGAAAGGATCTTGGAGACTGTGGCCATGTGTTTGCAATCCCCGTTGCAGAGGCAGCTGTCGACGGTGAGGTTGAGGGGGACGCAGCACCAAAGGGGGCACCACCGCCGGGAGAGCAGGGCGGTCCGCGCGGCAGATTTGGTGGGGAGGAGGCCGATGATGACGAGCAGCGTGTCGTCGGGGAGGCTGCTGATGAAGTCCAGGATCGCCGGATGTGGTTTTGGCTCGAGCCACCTCCGCTTGTTGGCTGCCTCGCCGTCCATCTCAACCGGCAGCGACGCCGGTGTACACGTGTACTGGTGTGTGTTGTGTGATGGGTGTGCGCGAGTGCGTCCTTCTGTGCATGCCGCCGTGCAGTGGTGAATTGTGCGCGAGTGTGTCCTTCGCGCGCAAGAAGTTTGTCCTCAATGCGCCCTCAATTTACTAGCGTGCTCTGTGCTACCCCGAGTGGTTTCAACTTTGTTTACTTCACCGCGTGTCATATGGGCCTCTAGTTTACTTATTTTCACCCACTGCCACATGGGCCAGCACACGAAGATACAGAACATGAGCTGATAAGGCAGCATGTGGATTGGTTGACCGGTCAACTAAACAATATACGGAGCTATACGCTGACACAGTGAGCGTATAATCCGTCGGTATAGAGAGTTCAAGTGAGAGGGGAGGCCCGTGAGAGATAGCATAGAGAGAGAGAGAGAGAGCTACTCCCTCCGTTCGATAATGTAGTTCCAACATTTTTTTAAGTCAAACTTTTGAAACTTTGACCAAGTTTATAAAGAAATTACTTATATCTACAATACCAAAGATAAATGATAGTATGAAGTAAGTACATGTTGTGATGAATCTAATGATCGTTCCAGATGTAAATGTTTTTCTCCACATATACCTGGTCAAACGTTTCTAAGGTTTGACTTTTCAAAACATCCATATGCTTATGGACGTGACAGAGTCCCTAACAAGAGAGAGAGAGAGAGAGTGAAAAAAGTGTGTGTGCGTGTGTGCAAGAGACATGGACAACACACGATAAAAGTAGAGAAAAAACGTGCGTGTCTTATGCAAACATATCACACATGCATCTTCGACAACGGAGGCAAGGTGAGGAGATAGTGTGTGGTTGTTTGGAACCAAGAGAGCAAGACCCCTAGCACGTGGCCAAGAGGGGTCTGACAAACAAGGGAGAGAGGTCGAGAGAGACGTACGGAGAAAATGCAGACATGGGGAGGAGAGAGTGTATGTTTGTCATAGAGAGATCCCCTGGAGATCGTGATGGGACTACATGGGTGGGAGATCAAGTGACAAGGTGTGTGCGTGATAGAAGATGCCCTGAGAGATATCGAGATAGATGTATGGATGGAAGGAGACAATACGTGTGTTCCTTTTGGCTAGTAAGAGATAATCATACTTAGGAGGGGGGAGTGCTTGCGCCTATGATGGATTGAGGGATTATGGTACTTAGGGGGGTGCGTGTCACATGGAGAGAGAACAAGAGCGGAGAGTGTTGGATGGGTCTATATGTATAGCGCGAGCGAGACATGTGTATGTGTGAACCAGGGAGATATAAGGCCAGTTTGGCTTGTGTCCTGAGCATCTTTTGCCTGGCCTGGGTTTGTGGCTGGATTTCATGCACGCTTGTTTGGTTGCTACCCTGTGAAAAAGAAAGCCCGCCTGGCCTGGGTTCCCTTGCACTTTAATTAGCCTGGCTGAACTCCAGACACTACAAGTAGCCTGGCCCAGGCGACCGATTTCGAACGCCTGGTCGTGCCTGGTCGTGTGGCCACGAGGCTAACAGCAACATGGATGGATATTAGCATTAAATAATTGATGCATGGATTGATTGATGGGACGTTGATGCTTTGCCTGGCCCAGGCATGAACCAAACGCTTTAGCACCACACAAGCCTGGACAGGCAGAAATATTTTACATCTCACGTCCACACCAGGCAGTACCGGCCATCAAGGCATGATGGTCAGGTCACGAACCGAACTGACCAATAAAGTTTGAGAGAGATTGAGGAGCCCCGATAAGGCTGGGCGGTGCGTCAGATAGCTGAGAGGTGGAAAGAGATATTCCATCCACTCAATAATGCAGTGCATGTAAATTTTTTAGAAGTCAAACTTTGGAAACTTTGATCAGGTTTACGCGAATGTTATTTATATCTACAATACCAAAGATACATCATACAAAACTACATCTCATGGTGAATCTAATGGTATATGTTTGCCGTACTAGATGTAATTCTTTTTCTCCACGTACATGGTCAAACTTTGTGATGTTTGACTTTTCAATGAATCTATATGCTATGGACCGAGGAGAGTGCCTTAGTCGAGACAGATCAAGTGCGTGTGTAGGAGAATGAGTAAGTGTGCAAAAAGAGTATGTGTGTGAAAGAGAAAGTGACAACAAACAATAAATTAAAGAGAGAGTGTGTTTTTTCGTTTCTTATGCGAACATATCACGCATGCATCTCCGAGATGGAAAAGCGAGGCGAGGAGATACACGAAGATAGCTAGTGTGTGATTTTTTGCAACGGAGAGAGACACCTCTGTAGCACATGTCCAATAGAGGTGTGTCCAACAAGGAACAAAGGTCGAGAGGGACACATGGATGGCATGGACGCATGGGGAGGGAGAGAGGGTGTGTTTGTGATAGAGAGATCCCGTCGAGATCGTGAGGGGACTATATGGGTGGGAGATCAAGGGAGTGCATGCACGATAGAAAGATGCCCCGAGAGAAATCGAGATAGACCATGCACATGTTTGTGATGGAGACTTAGATTAGCTAGTCATATACATATAGGGGGGACTGCGTGTGCCTACAATTGAGTGAGAGACCATCATACTTGGCTAGCTGGGCATGAGATTGTGTGTGTGCATGTGTGAGATGGAGAGAGAACGAGGGGGAGAGATAGAGTTTTAGATGGGCCTATCGAGTGCGAGTGAGATATGCATGTGTATGTGTGACTCAGGTGGATGGAGAGTTTGTGAGAGGGGAGGGGGGAGAGCTCCGAGACGACATAGTGGTGCGTGAGAGAGTTACAGGCAAAGAGCCAAGAAATCTGTGTGCGTACGATGAATGCACCCAAGATATCTAGCTTGGACTAGCTAGAGTATCATACATAGTGTGCGAGAGAGACCTATAGATGGTGTATATATGCATGCGAACTAGAAAGACCCCCTCCCCCACACACAGACAAAGAGAGAGAGAGAGATGGAGAGAAAGGGAGAGGGACGAACAAGGTTTTTGTGTCGGATGCATGCGACAGAATTGAAGATTGTCGGAGAGAGAGAGAGAGAGAGAGAGAGAGAGAGAGAGAGAGAGAGAACAGGAGTCTGGGAGAGGGGGAGGTCGCGTTTTATGCATCAAAGACCGATATAAACCATGTTTCGATATAAACTTGCATTCAAATATTTAAATTGGAGAACATGTTGTCTGCAATCCACACATGAACGGATATATGCTTATATCAAACAAGTTCATTAATTTGACTTTCAACATGTTCATGGAGTACTATAATACTGTACAACATGCTACTCGATTGAGGTGTTCAATTTTGGATTTAGTTCACTATTTTGACCTACTGAACGAGCTATTTCATTGAATCGAGATATTTCATTTTGGGTTTGATTCGCGTTTTTGAGTGGGTCAACTATTTGTCATATAGTAAATCGCTAGCAACGAGCATGTAAAAACACATTACTCCCGAGCATCATCTCTCCATCTAAAAAAGAAGTGGCAAGCTAATATTTCAAAATTTGATCCGAATCGACTTGGTAAGGTAGACGTGGATGCTCGTTCTCCCAAAATTTGAACGAACCATTAAACATCCTCTCTGCTCGGTGGAATTCGCCCGAGCAAATAAATGGGAGACGCGAAATTACCGTCCTATGTGGGACACGCATCAATTGGCCCGTTGTACATCGAGGGTAGGTTCGTAACTTCATCCAAGCGCGCCTTCTCCTCGGCCGAAATGACATGTGCCGAATAATTCATAAACCATGGTCGGCAAAACACGCTCTCCTCGCCCGAAATAGCTCGCGCCCACTGTTTCAAAACATGCTCTCCTCGCCCGAAATCGCTCACGCCCACTATAGTTCAAAACACGCCCTCCTCGCCCGAAATCGCTCCCGCCCAGAGAAGCAAAGTTACTCTACTATCCCCGACCCTCAGTACACAGACCCAAGCCGAGAAGCCTATAGGCAAGGGTAGAACTGTAACTCCCCCTCACATTTCAGACAAATGTGTCCGTAAGACATGGTTCCACTCTCCTCCCAATTTCCCCCGCCCACCCCCATTCATACCTCGTGGGCGCCAAATCACCTTCTCCCCGGGAAGCTCCCTTCTCCCGAGCCGCGAAACCTCAGCCCCACCTCCATGGCGCCCCCACCGCACCAATTTCACAGCCTCCCTCCTCCCTAATGCCGGAGACGCTGTCCATTTGCCGTCGTGCACTGGGCCGTGTGCCTCTTACTCCGTGCTGCTGGTGCTGCCTCGACGACGGTCGCGTGAACCGTACTGGAGCCGATTCACCCCCGCCGTTGTTTACGACGCTGGAGCGACTCCAACTTCAGATCCGTCCAGAGTCCTGGCGCTGCTTCGGCGTAGCCGTCGACCGTCGCGACATCGCTCTTTCCCTACCACCGGTCGCCACCGCAACCGCGCCGGCCTCACCGACTCGGCAGCTGGACCTGCCTACTTCACCATGCCGCCAGATAGGTCGCACCCTCATCTCAAATCACTTTATTTAGGCGTCAGTTGTCTGAATTTTTATTTTGGCCAATCGATTTGCAATGGGAAGCAGCACCCCTCGAGGCGGCGGAGCTCCTAGGCTACCGGTTGGCTGGTGTCTAACGTAAGGGTGCGGGGCCGCAAAGTTCGCCGCGGAAGCAGCGCTTAGATGGCTATCTTTTAGAGTTGCGTGGGTTGAAGGTACTGCCGCCGCCGGATCTGGATGACGGGGAGTCTTTGTGGATTGGCCGGGGGCGGCGCAACCACGGCAGTGCGGTGGGGCGGGGAGCGGGGTTTTGGCCGGGGCCACGGACGGCGGAGGCAGGCTGCTCTGCCGTTGGTCGCTGGCTCTTCGGGGAAGATTCCGAACAGTGTCAGCCGGGAGGCACAAGACGGCCAGCCATCCGGCGTAGATCGGACAGTACCAAAATAAAATAAAATCGTGTGACCCCAATTTAGTCTTCAGTCAACAGACGTGTGACCACTCTCGTACCTTGCTGTTGATCTCTTAGTGTATTTCTTCAGATCAAAGAGATATGTCGTTCTTAACATTATGTGTTATCTGCATCTTCAGACACACCGTCTTCCGACTCACCGCAGCTGCTCCAACAAGGGAAGCATACACCAGAAGGGAGCTATAGTCCCCACTCAACAGTTCCCTGCATCGAATGCGCGTGCCCGACATGCACAGCCACAACAACTGCAGGGCCATCGACAAGTCAGCACATGATGCTCACTCCTATGGATGGCAGCCAGATAGGTTGTACCCTCATCTTACTTGTGTGCAACATTTATGGCTTTGTTATTCATCTAAGCATGGAAAATAGATCATCACATTTCACTGTATATTCATGCTGATCTCTTACGGGTCTTGTTCAGGAGTTAACGTTGTTCCATAGTTCAGCTAAGATACTTGTTCTTTAGGTAACACTGTTCCATAGTTATCATCCATCAGCCAATGCTATCCCACAGGCTAGTGATTATAGTATTATACCACTTCTAGTATTTCCTATGTTGTTCTTTAATACTTTTGTGTGCCATCTAGTTAATCTCGAGTACAAACGATACATATTCTGTAGCTTTCATCTGTGTTCTCCCTTTAGTTTATGAGACTTGTTGCTGCTAGTTAACCCCAGTCCTACTATTTTTGTCGTCTCCTACAGGCACTCATTACATAAATCTAACTACTGGTTGTCTTCCATGCATGTCAGATATAAATGCACACACTGTTATATCCAAAAGAACCTCACGAAGCAATGTAAAGGCCAATAAACTTGATGTCAATGATACCCAATATGATGGAACATGTAAAGGCAGTTCTTCAGAAGACTTGCAGAAAGATGATGAATCCTCTTCACCCCACAAGGTCCTTGCTCTAACTTGGCCTGTGATATGGGTACAACATGCATATAATGTCCTGGAGTGTATCTACTCTGTTGCAATGCCATGTGCTTAGCATGCTGATCATGCATGTAAATATGTCATGCCTTCCTGTTTTTCAGTACCTATTCCATTCATGATAACATGTTTTCAAATTCAAGTACTGTCATTCTACTCTATCGCAATGCCATCTGCTTAATTTGGACATCATGCTTCTGAATATCTTATGCATTGTTATTCATCAGTATGTACTTCATCTGTCTACCATACCATGTTTTTTTTACATTGAAGTGTTGTTCTAGTGCTCTGTTGCAATGCCATCTTATTTTCCCAATCATACACGTGTATGTTGCCTTAGTTATTTCTGTACGTATTCCGCTAGCATACAGTTTTACATTCAACTAGTGTTTTTTTGCTGTGTTGTCCTGTCGTATCCCTAGCTCTTACACCATACTCCCTCCGTCCGGATTACATGTTGCCGAAATGGATAAAAAGGATGTATCTAGAACTGAAATACGCCTAGACCCATCCATTTTTTCCGGATGGAGGGAATACATGTCAATATGTCATGCCTTTCTATTCTTCAGTACCTATTCCATCTCTCTGCTGCCGCATGTTTTATAATTAAAGCACCATTCTTCTATACAAGGCATGCAAGGGGAAGACGACTATGTTAGAATCTGAAGGGTTACAAACAAGGCCTTTGCAAAAGATCCAAACGCCAGGAGATAATAAACCAACTCCAGTTTTTATAGATACTGCTCCAGCACAGAGAAACCCAACTCCTACTGATAATAAGCAGATTCCAGTGGCCAAAGAACTAGTCCGCTCCAGTCCAGCAAAAATATGTCAACTCAATTCTAAGAAGCGTGTGCGTATCCTTGCATCATGAAATTTTATAGCATGCTGATCATATTTTCTACATGTTTCTTACCCATCTCTCTTTTAGAAAATAAGCTTAATAGATAGAAGATTTTCTGCAATGGTATCGTTTATGAGGAAAGATTCTTGCAGGAATTCTCTGTGCTCCAATGTAGATGTAAGTACCTGTTGTATATCACTATATTTTTACATCAGCATGTATTTTGTTAATCGGCGTGAATCCAACCTTTATCTGATCTAAATTTAGTTGTAGCAAAATGTATGATTAAAGGCCACAATGTTGATTTTTGCAAGGAAAACTGCCTGGTAGTTTTGCATCCTGAGCTGCATGAGTGTACTATCTCATATCAGTGGGTTTGAATACTTTGGTTCTGCAGTGGGTTTTTCAGTGTTTTTTTACTGTGTTGTCCTGTCGTATCCCTAGCTCTTACATCATACTCCCTCCGTCCGGATTAAATGTCGCAGAAATGGATAAAACTGGATGTATCTAGAACTGAAATACGCCTAGACCCATCCATTTATTTCCGGATGGAGTGAATACATGTCAATATGTCATGCCTTTCTATTCTTCAGTACCTATTCCATCTCTGTTGTAGCATGTTTTATAACTGAATCACCATTCTTCTATATAAGGCATGCAAGGGGAAGATGGCTATGTTAGAATCTGAAGGGTTACAAACCAGGTCTTTGCAAAAGATCCAAACGCCAGGAGATAATAAACCAACTCCATTTTTCATAGATACTGCTCCAGCACAGAGAAACCCAACTCCCACTGATAATAAGCAGATTCCAGTGGCCAAAGAACTAGTCCGCTCCAGTCCAGCAAAAGAATGTCAACTCCATTCTAAGAAGCGTGTGCGTATCCTCGCATCATGAAATTTTATAGCATTCTGATCATATTTTCTACATGTTTCTTACCCGTCTCTCTTTTAGAAAATAAGGTTAAACGATACAAGACTTCCTCCATTGGGATCGTATTCGAGGAAAATATCTTGCGGGAATTCTCTGTGCTCCAGTGCTGATGTAAGTACCTGTTGTATATCACTATATTTTTACATCAGCATGTATTTTGTTAATCGGCCTGAATCTAACCTTTATCTGATCTAAAATTAGTTGTAGCAAAATGTTAAAGGCGCCAATGTTGATTTTTGTAAGGAAAACTGCCTGGTAGTTTTGCGTACTGAGCTGCATGAATGTGCTATCTCATATCACGCACATTACTGAATTGTAGTGCTTCTCTGGTTGCCCATTCATTCATTGTGTCAATGTTGCTTTCGTATTACCTTACCTGGCTGATGATAGCTGTGCCATATTGTGTTAATTTGGTGTAGGCTAGTTGCCCAAACGTTCGTTGTGTCAATGTTGCTTTTCTATTATCTGACTTGGCCAATGATAGCAGTGCTAGTGTGTTAATTTTGTGCAGGCTGCTGAAGATAAGAAGACAAACTCTGAAAACAGCAAGGCAACCCCATTGTTTCTTTCCAGTAAATCTAGGCCAGGTAATATGGCAATAACTCATGATTAATCTGTTTGGTTCCCGTCCTAATTTATGTTATGATGCAGTGGTCAAGACACTCTCCACTATCAATAATACAAGCCTGCCAAAATCGCCATCTGAATCTATTCAGTATCCTCTGTCTCGAATGCGACGGAATAAATGTATGTTTGTGAACCAATTAATGGCTGAAGCAATGATGGAAATGGTGGATGAATCAGAGGTGCAGAGTCGTGCGACACAACAACTGATCAATGTTTTCAGAGACAGTGTGGCAAAGCAGCAAGAACTTGCCCACATGCTTATGGGCGTCATCTGTGCTGAGGTTGCAGATTGTGACGTTGTAGATGGTTAGGTTCTGCTCATTTATTTGCACTGGCATCAATCTTTGATTGCCCAGTGGATGTAATTTCCTGTAATATATTCTGGATGTGCAACGTTATTCCCTGTATGCCGTACCTTTGCTCGTCGTAATGGGCTCAAATTATCTAATTTGGCCTAAAGACATGAACGAACTTTAGTGGGCCCATTAAGTTAATGGGCCGTTACTAGGCCGAAAGTTAATGGTCGGCCCTCTTACCTCCCGGGTCGTTAACAGGCCGACATCGAAGCGGGCAACAGGTGGCCCCAATTTATTTCATGGGCCGTTACAGGCTTACTAAGTTTGGGCTACATATGGCCCAACTATACTGTAGGCCTTTAGCAGGCCGAAAGAGACATCGGGCTTGTATTGGACCATGAAGAGCATGCGCCGCTAAGAGGTCGAAAGTCAGGTCGTATTGTAAACGGCCCAACTGTGTTGTGGGCCTTTAGCAGGCCGAAAGAGAAACCGGGCTGGTATTGGACCATGAAGGGCATGGGCCGTTAAGAGGCCAAAACTAAGGTCCGACTACAAATGGCCCAACTCATTTATGGTCCGTTAACAGGCCGAAAGGCACACAGGGCCGGGAATTGGCCCAACACTTAAATGGGTCGCTAAAAGGCCAAAACTCAGGTCCGACTACAATTGGCCCAACTGACTTATGGGCCGTCAACAGGCTGAAAGTGACACCGGGCCAGAAATTGGCCCAACACTTAAATGGGCCGCTAAAAGGCCGAAACTCAGGTCCGACTACAAATGGCCCATCAGATTTATGGGCCGTCAACAGGCTGAAAGACACACCGGGCCGAAAATTAGCCCAACATTTAAATGGGTCGCTAAAAGGCCGAAAGATGTACATCCTGAAAATTGGCCCATCCATTAAATGGGCCGTTAACAGGCCGAAATCTCATCGGGCCGATATTGAGCCCAAATATATAGCGGGCTGTTAACGGGCTCGAACTGACGATGGGCTGCAATGGTGTCAAATGTTTAACGGGCTGAATTGGCACATCTCGTATGGGTCGTGGGCTTAAATGGACCTGACACAAGTAGGCCTTATATGGGCCGGCCGGCAAATTTTTACTGGGCCGGCCTTTTTCACCAGAATGGGCCACTGTTGGGTCGTGCCATGTGTCAACCTATCATAGGCACCTCCTGTCCAATGAGTGGATGACATCTGTCCCAACAATGAGACGACACGTGTTTCCTCTAGCCAATGATGATTTACATGTGGAAAATCCCCATTGGTCGGTGCTGTTAACAGGTTATCGGATCCAAAACCCAACCCGATAGCTTAACAACGTTCCGTTACGGTGGATGCCACGTGTCGGTCACCCTTGACGAAAGCACTTCTGTGACGCGCGATTTATCGTCATGGAAGTGGACACTTCCGTGATGATAATTTTGGTAATGTCATGGAACACTTCTACGATAGCACAGGTATGACTATCTTGATTCTGTCATAAATTTGTCATGGATGTACATGCATGACAAAAAACGTGACCTACTGTGACAAACATGTATCATCACGGAATTGTATTTTTTATAGTGATCGTTGCTGCTAAGGATAAAAATATGGGATCTATATCTACCGCCATAGATAAACGGATTTCGTCTACATCATGGCATCGTTCTTATTGCATTACTATGTTTTTCCATGAACTTAATACACTAGATGCATGCTGGATAGCGGTCGATGTGTGCAGTAATAGTAGTATATGCAGGCAGGAGTCAGTCTACTAATCTTGGATTTGATGCCTATGTAATGATCATTGCCTGGATATCGTCATAATTATTTGAGGTTCTATCAATTGCCCAATAGTAATTTGTTTACCCACCGTTTGCTATTTTTCTCGAGAGAAGCCACTAGTGAAACCTACGACCCCCAGGTCTTCTTTCTCATATATTCGCCTTTGCGATCTATTTTTCTCTTGCTTTTATTTTCAGATCTACTAAACCAAAAACCTAAAAATACTTTGATGCACTTTATTTTATTCGCGATCTATTATTTCAATCTATCACAAATTTATCTCCCGTCCACGCACCATTTCTGGCGCCGTTACCAGAAAGGGATTGACAACCCCTTTTACACGTCGGGTTGTGAGTGGTTTTTATTTGTGTGCAGGGGCTGTTTACGTTGTGCTGCTTGGTTCTCCTACTGGTTCGATAACCTTGGTTTCATATCTGAGGGAAATACCTACCGCCGATGTGCTGCATCATCCCTTCCTCTTTGGGGAATTACCGACGTAGCTTCAAGCGACATCAAAAGGAATTTTTGGCACCGTTGCCGGGGAGGATCTTCAACATATACCAGGTTCCTAATCACAAATCTCATCTCCTCTCAATTTACATTATTTGCCATTTGCCTCTCGTTTTCCTCTCCCCCACTTCACAAAAAATTGCCGTTTTATTCGCCTCTCTTTTCCGTTCGCCGTTTTCTTGCCGGATCTATTTTTGAGTGCAATCTTGTTGTGTAGTCATCATGACTCAAGATAACACCAAGTTATGTGATTTCTGAAATACCAACAACAATGATTTTATCGACACTCCACTTGCTCCTCCCGCCACTAGTGTGGAGACTTGTGATATTAACACTGCTTTGCTGAATCTTGTTATGAAAGACCAATTTTCTGTTACTCCTAATGAGGATGCCGCGTCCCATCTTAATACCTTTGTGCAATTATGCGATATGCAAAATAAAAAAGATGTGGACAATGATGTGGTCAAGATGAAATTATTTCTGCTTTTCTTGCGTGATTCTGCAAAAAGTTGGTTCTCTTGTTTGCCTCGCAATAGAATCGGTTCTTGGAATAAGTGAAAGATGCTTTTATCACTAAGTATTTTCCTCCCGTAAAAATTATTTCCCTTAGAACCTAGATCATGAATTTCAAGCAACTTGAACATGAGCATGTTGTACAATCTTAGGAAAGGATGAAAATGATGCTAAGGAATTGCCCAACTCATGGGTTAAATCTTTGGATGATCATACAAAGTTTTTATACATGGTTGAATTTTGTTTCTCGTAATCTTTTAGATTCCACCACGGGTGGTACTTTTATGGAAATTACTTTGGGTGAAGCCACCAAATTGCTTGACAATATCATGGAAAATTATTCGCAATGGCATACGGAAAGGGCTCCTACTAGTAAAAACGTTAATTCGGTTGAAGAAACTTCTTCTTTGAGTGAAAAAGTTGACGCTCTTGTGAAATTGGTTGCTAGTAGAAGTGCTCCTATTGATCTTAATGATATGCCTGTGTCTACTTTGATTGAGAAAAATAGTGATTCCATTGATGTAAATTTCATTTCTCGAAATAATTTCAACAACAATGTTATAGAGGTAATTTTAATCCTAGGCCTTTTCCTAGTAATTCCTCTAATAATTACGGTAATTCCTATGGAAATCAATCTTATAATAATAATAGGAACACCTCTAATCTTGAGAATTATATTAAATAATTTATCAACACGCAAAAAGTTTCCAACACTTCCATAGAATAAAAGTTGAATAAGATTGATGATTTGTCTAGAAGTGTTGATAGAATTTCTCATGATGTGGAAAATCTCAAGATGAATTTTTTTGTGCCTAAAGTAGATGGTTTGTAACATCTCAAATTTTCAATTTGGAATGTTATACATTAGATCATCAATGCATACCATATTTTATTTTGCATTTTGGTTGGTCCGAGAAATTCTAGGCAACTCAATGACCCACGGAGAGAGTTGGGGATTTCGTTATTTTCATATTTGAGTTTTCTCAAATTTTGAGAATAGGATCATTTGATTTTATTTATTTTATCATCAATTATTTCTATTACAAAAATATGAGAGAGGGAATAAAATGACTTTCCCAAAATAAAGAAATATTGAGGATTTAATCATAAAATCAAATAAGATTTTATTTCGGAGTTTTTTGGTGTTTTTTTGAATTTAGGAAAAATGTGCGTTTTTCAAAATTGCATTTAGGTCCCAAATAAATGTCACATTGTGCGGCTTGATTTTAGAAGCCCGTGAAAATTTATTTCGGAATTTTTGGAGTCCGTTTAGTATTTCTTTTTATTTTTCTTCCGCGCGTAAAAAAAACGCGTGCCGACCTACGGGCCGTGTCCGACCTGGACACGGGCCCGCGCATGCTTTATAAGCCGGGGGGAGCCAGCCCGAGGCCCAGCCGCCGCCCCCAAAACCCTAGCCGCCCGAGCGCCGCCGCCGCCGCACCTCGCCACCCGCATCGCCGCCCACCGCCCCGCCGGACGCCGCCGCCGCCGCACCTCGCCACCCGCATCGCCCGCCGCTGCCGCGCCGCCGCCCACCGCCCCGCCGGACACCGCCGCCGTCGATCCCACCGCCCGAGGTTCACCGCGCCTTGAAATCCGTGCCGTCGGTTTTTTTTAACCGATCGGTTTTCGTCGGTTTATTTTTTTAGGTCAAGTTTTTTTAAATAGATCGTTTTTTCCAGTTTATTTAATTTAGCAAGCGTTCGTCGTTTTTCTTTTTCTCAGATTAAATCCATGATTTTTCTGATCGCGATTCCTGATCCGATTTTCGTTTTAGTATAACTTTTCGCTCGTTTATCGGAATCAGGCGATTCAAGCGCCTAGAGTTTCGTCTCGAAACCCTCTATCCATTTAACCAACTTAAACCAGTTTTTGCTATTGTAAAATTTTCCCTAGATCCAGATTAGTAGAACGAAGTTGTTTTCTTTCGCTGTTTGACTTTCGTTGATTCGTTCGATTTGATTCTTTTTGCCAACCGGAGTTCTTAAGTTGAACCTTCTAGTTAGATCTCTTATTTGAGTTTTACCCGTGCATTAGATGAAAACTTATTGTATGGCTGTTTGTTTGTCTGTGATAGAATACCCGGAGTGCGCCGCCTGTTACTTTGAATCTCTAGGTTTCCCGGATCATCAGCAAGGCAAGTAACACTTTGATCATACCTTTTCTACTACCCAGTTTTATTGCATTAGATCAATCCTCACACATTGCATGATTAGGATCTAATTAAATTATGGGATGGGAAGTAGATGAGGTAGTACCTATTACCTGTTTATTATCAAACCTTTGGGAGTTACTTCCGCGTTTGCTTATTATGCCATGCTATGCTAGTAGACGTGGATTGGGTGAGTGATATCCATGACAGATGTGAGTTTTGTTAATTAATGGTTTATCTAAGGTGGCAACTTAAACACACATCTGGGTGGATTGAGGCACCTGGGTATTCCAGGACTTGCCTATTTTCTTTTGGACCACCACCCAGGCTCAAAGGGATCACGAGACTATTCATACTAGAAACTTCCGTGTGCAGCCACAAGCTATTATGGGCTCTAGCATAGTTGACTAAGTCGTGCGAACTCTTACAGTGGTAGACTAGCAGATGTAGGGGATGTAGGTGGTATAGTCTACCCGATCGTAAGGTGCTAGCGCTTCTGAAAGACTATGTCTCGGTCATCCGTCTTCTCAAACACCTTGTAGTGCGAGAAACCCAACGGAGGCGATCGATTCTTGTGGGGAAAAGTGCGCAAACCTTTGCAGAGTGTAATAAACTAATCATGGTTAGCCGTGTCCCCGGCTATGGACATCTTGAGTATCTAGTACCTGGATTTTTATGTGAATCTCAACATGTTACTCTAAATTAATTTTGTTGGGTTTTGTTTATTGATGATGCTTAATTGGGATTGAGAATGCTGTCAACCATTCTCAACGTTTAGCAACTACCATGATAGTAAAATAAAATTTATTCCTTTGAAGTAGGGAAAAATTGGCTTTACGCAAAACTGTAACCATAGAGCTTTCCACCAACCAAATATGCATATAGTATAGCTATTTCATTCCATTGCTCTCTATGTGTTACATTGCCAGCATATCCCATGTGCTGACCCATTTTCGGGCTGCAACGTTAATGTTGCAGACTTTTCAGACGACGATTAAGGAGTTTTAGGTTGTGGTTCTATACTCAGTGATGCCGTTGGAGTTGATGGACTCACTTATCTTCCAAGCCTTCCGATGTTATAGTTATTAGATGGCCTTAAGCCATATTTATTGTATTAAGTACTCTATGGAGACACTCGATTTAATAAGTGTGTGATTGCTACTCTATTATAAATCCTCCGGGTACTGTGTGGTGTCAGCATTACTGATCCAGGGATGACACCGGAGCACAGAGATCAGACTGTTTGAGGTCTGGTCGCTACAGAGATGGTATCAGAGCACACGCTGACTGTAGGACACGACCACTAAGCTAAAGACCTAGATCACTATTCACTCTCTTCTCTTCCGACCTCTCATCTTTTCTACTCTTTTAGGATGGCGGATGCAAGGAACAAGTTCACGCAACCGGATGAAGATACACCCTTTGGACGTCACTTGAAGGAATTCACTAGATACCTTAATATAGGAGTACCAAGCTTCACCGGAACCTACAACGCCACTTTACTTGAAGAAGAGCGCTAGATGATTCAAGTTCTAGTTCCAAGAAGGACGTTCATGCCAGTCGCTGAGCCCACAGAGTTTTCTTTTGATGCACCAACTTGGAGTTTAGGAAAGAGCATGGCAGCTCACATCGCCATGGGACGCATTGGAGAAGTCTACCGCAATGACCTCAAGGATACTATCTACCAGATTTGTGGGCGCCGAGATGAGCACTGGGAGATGATCAGCACCAGGAAGGATAGATCAATTGCAGCTTTTATCCAGGAGTTAAACCAGTACATTCGACGACAGGAGAACCAGATGTGCGCCGACATGATAGATCTGAAGAAGGCTAAGACTAGAATCAAGGAACTGGAGGAAGAACTCAAGGCTACACGTGAAGATTATGAAGAGGAAATTGAAGTATTGGTGGAGAAGAATGACGACCTGATCAAGAAGATTGGAATATTTATGGGAGGCCCTACACCAGTAGAGGAAGACGAAGAACCCAAGGAGATTAGCCCGGAAGACTACATCATCATCGACGGCACCGACTCAGATCCAGATAGTAGCGATGATGACTATGTTGATGAAGCTGGAGCATATATCATGAAGTCTGCAACCGAAGAATATTTCTAGTAGACCACCTCATCAGTAGTAGTAGTCCACCATGTAAATATAGTAGTCCGAGCACTTTTGCGATAGATAGATCGATTGTATGCCCTTGTTTGATTGAATGAAGTGAATTGTTTGTTTTTGCCTCATGTGCATATGGGTAGTGTTTTCTCTTTAGACCCCCTCTATTCTTACATCTCATCTTTTCTAAAACCCTCAGATGCCTCCGAGACGTGACCCCGGATTTGCCTTTCCACCGGAGCTCACCCAGTTGATCCAGAAGCAGAACACATTGATGCAGTTGCTAGTCCAGAATCAGAATCAGAGGAACAACAACAACAACCCACCACCACCACCACCACCACCTGTTGATCACTTAGCCCGTTTTCTTAGGCTAAATCTGTCGGTGTTTTCCAGTAGCACCGAGCCAATAGTAGCAGATGATTGGCTCCGCAAAATAGCTAGGGAATTGACCACAGCAGGATGCACAGATGCGGAGAAGGTGAAGTTTGCCGCACATCAGCTAGAAGGACCCGCAGCATCATGGTGGGAGAATTTCACAGCCACTTTCTCAGTTGACACTGTCACATGGGACCAGTTTCAGCAGGCTTTTCATACCGCACATGTTTCAGCAGGAGTTATGGCCATGAAGAAGCGTGAGTTTCGCAACTTGCACTAAGGAGGACGGACAGTTGGCCAATATGTGGAGGACTTTAGTAAGGTAGCACGTTATGCCCCAGATGACGTCGCTACGGATGCAGCTAAGCAGGAGAAGTTTCTAGAAGGACTGAATGATGAGTTGAGCATACAGTTGATGGTAGCCACCTTCAACAACTACCAGGAGTTGGTAGATCGTGCTCTTATGATTGAAGGGAAGCAGCAGCAAATTGAAAATCGCAAGAGGAAGTATGGACAAGGGAAGTACAATTCAGGAGCTCAGCAAAAGCCACGTTTTACCCCTAGACCGGGAGGACATTTTTAGCACACCCATGGAGGAGGTAGCTCGCACAATCACAATGGCACCAAGAATGGTAATGGCAATGGAGGAAGCAACGGCCAGAATCGCACCAACCCATCAACCCCAGCCAAGAAGGACCTAAGCCAAGTCACTTGCTTTAAGTGTCAGAAGACCGGATATTATGCCAATGAATGTCCTGAAGGCCAAAATGGCAATGGAAGTTCTGGGAAGAAGCCGAACCCTTTCAACAGGGGACAGGTGAACCACGTTAGCGTGGAGGAGGTTGAAGCTCAGCCCGATGCAGTAATAGGTAAGTTTTTGGTTAAGTCATTTACTGCACTCGTTCTTTTTGATACTGGTGCATCGCATTCATACATCTCAAGGGGATTTGTGGATAAGTACAACCTATCAACCCAAGCCCTTAGGTCACCCATGTTAGTAACCTCGCCTGGAGCAGAGTATGTGGCTAGTCTATGGTGTGATCGGTTACCATTAAGGATTGGTAACTATGTTTTTCCCTCAGACCTAATAGTATTGGAATCCCAAGGATTGGATGTGATATTAGGCATGGATTGGTTATCAAAGTATGAAGGGAATATTGAATGTGCTAGTAAGTCAATTTTGCTTACCACACCAGAAGGGAGAAGGATCAAGTATGTATCCCGACATGTGCCAAAGAGGACTCAAGTAAATTGCCTAACAGGAGTTGTGCAGGAGGAAGTACCAGTGGTAAGGGATTTTCCTGAGGTATTTCCAGAGGAGTTGCCAGGCATGCCACCGGATAGAGATATTGAGTTTTTGATTGAGCTATTGCCAGGCACAGGGCCAATATCAAAGAGACCATATAGGATGCCAGCAAAGGATTTGGTGGAAATTAAGAAGCAAATTAAGGAGTTACTGGATAAAGGATATATTCACCCAAGTTCTTCGCCTTGGGGATCGCCCGTACTTCTAGTGGAGAAGAAGGATGGATCGTTAAGGATGGTTGTTAATTATTGAGGATTGAATGAAGTAATGATCAAGAACAAGTACCCACTACCAATGATCAATGATCTGTTTGATCGATTGCAAGAAGCTAAGGTATTTTCCAAGATCGATCTGCGATCAGGATACCACCAGTTGAAGATTCGAGAACAGGATATTCCTAAGACAGCTTTTACCACCAGGTATGGGCTGTACGAGTATACCGTTATGTCATTTGGTCTGACTAACGCACCTGCCTATTTTATGAACATGATGAACAAAGTGTTTATGGAGTTCTTGGATAAGTTCGCCATAGTGTTCATTGATGGTATCCTGGTTTATTCGAAGAATGAAGAGGAGCATAAGGAGCATTTGCGTTTGGTACTTGGAAAGCTCAGAGAACATCAATTATATGCCAAGTTCAGCAAATGTGAGTTTTGGTTGAAGGAAGTAGGATTCCTCGGACACGTTATATCTGGAGAAGGTATAGCAGTTGATCCCACTAAAGTTGATACCGTGACCAAGTGGGAAGCCCCAACAACAGTTGGAGAGATCCGGAGTTTTCTTGGACTCGCAGGATACTACCGGAGATTTATTGAGAATTTCTCAAAGATTGCGAAGCCTATGACTGAGTTGTTAAAGAAAGATACCAAGTTCATATGGACGGAGGAATGTGAGGCTAGTTTCCAGGAGTTGAAGAAACGTTTGGTTACCTCACCAGTGTTGATTTTGCCAGACCAGACCAAAGATTATGAGGTGTATTGCGACGCTTCACGTCGAGGACTTGGAGCAGTGCTTATGCAGGGAGGGAGAGTTGTTTCATATGCCTCAAGACAACTGAAGCCTCATGAGTTGAATTATGCTACGCATGATTTGGAGTTAGCAGCCGTAGTGCATACTTTGAAAACATGGAGGCATTTCCTCATTGGAAACCATTGTGAGGTGTACACGGATCATAAGAGTTTGAAGTACATTTTCACAGAGAAGGAGTTAAATCTCAGACAAAGGAGATGGTTGGAGCTTATCAAGGATTATGATATGAAATTGCATTATCATCCTGGGAAGGCTAATGTAGTAGCTGACGCATTAAGCCGTAAGAGCCATGTCAATACGTTAATGACGGGAGAAATACCCAAGGAGTTAGCAGAAAAATTCGTGAACTATGTTTGGAAATAGTTCCGAGAGGCTATGTAGCACCATTGGAGATTCATTCAACCTTGAAGGATAGAATCAGAGAAGCTCAGAAGACCGACAAAGAGATTGCCGCTATTAAGGAGAAACTTAGCAAAGGAAAAGCTAAAGGATTTCGTGAGGATGAGCACGGCACCCTATGGTTTGAAGATCGTGTTTATGTGCCCAATGACCCGGAGATCAGGAAGTTGATTCTGCAAGAGGCACACAATTCACCATATTCGATTCACCCAGGAAATACCAAGATGTATTTGGATTTGAAGGATATTTTCTGGTGGACCGGAATTAAGAAGGATATTGCGGAGTATGTAGCAGTTTGTGATGTATGCCAGAGAGTAAAGGCAGAGCATCAGAAGCCAGCAGGATTGTTACAACCATTGCCGATACCCGAATGGAAGTGGGATAAGTTAGGCAGGGATTTTATCACGGGATTACCCAGGACTCGTTCAGGCTATGACTCGATTAGTTGATCGATTGACGAAAGTAGCTCATTTCATCCCAGTAAAGACCACTTACACCAGTGCTAAGTTGGCAAAGATATACATGACCAGGATCGTATATTTGCATGGAGTTCCAAGGACTATCGTATCAGATAGAGGAACCCAGTTTACCTCAAAGTTCTGGAAGTAGTTGCAAGAAACTTTGGGTACCAGGCTAGAATTCAGTACAGCTTTTCATCCACAGACAGATGGACAGACCGAGAGAGTAAATCAGATTTTGGAGGATATGCTGAGAGCTTGTGCGCTAGATTATGTATCTAGTTGGGACGATAATTTGCCATATGCAGAGTTCTCTTACAACAACAGTTACCAAACCAGTTTAAAGATGGCCCCTTTCGAAGCATTGTACGGAAGGAGGTGCAGGACACCGTTGTCGTGGGACGAAGTTGGAGACCGCCAGTTGTTTGGACCTGACTTGATTAAAGAGTCTGAACAGAAGGTGAAGTTGATTCGCGATAGCTCAAGGGTAGCCCAGTCCAGACAGAAAAGTTATGCAGATTCTAAACGCAAGGAGACAGTTTACGAAGTCGGAGATAGAGCTTATCTTCGAGTATCTCCACTTCGGGGAACGAAGCGTTTTGGAGTTAAAGGGAAGTTAGCGCCACGATTTGCAGGACCATATCGAGTTTTGGAGCGTATGGGAGAAGTGGCCTACAAGTGGGAATTGCCCAAAGGATTGTCAGGAGTTCATGATGTGTTCCATGTTTCCCAGTTAAAGAAATGTCACGCGGAGATGGCTGACATACCGTTGAGAGACACCGTGCCTTTGGAAACTATTCAGTTGGATAACGATTTGACGTACGAGGAGAAACCAATTAAGATTCTCGAGTTTGCCAGTCGAGTCACTCGCAACAAGGTTATCAACTTTTGCAAAGTTCAGTGGAGCCACCACACGGAGGATGAAGCCACCTGGGAGCGAGAGGAAGATTTTCTCAAGGACCACCCTCACCTATTTTCTAGCCAACCCGAATCTCGAGGGCGAGATTCATCTTAAGGGGGGTAGGTTTGTAACATCCCAAATTTTCAATTTGGAATGTTATACATTAGATCATCAATGCATACCATATTTTATTTTGCATTTTGGTTGGTCCGAGAAATTCTATGCAACTCAATGACCCACGGAGAGAGTTAGGGATTTCGTTATTTTCATATTTGAGTTTTCTCAAATTTTGAGAATAGGATCATTTGATTTTATTTATTTTATCATCAATTATTTGTATTACAAAAATATGAGAGAGGGAATAAAATGACTTTCCCAAAATAAAGAAATATTGAGGACTTAATAATAAAGTCAAATAAGATTTTATTTCAGAGTTTTTCGGTGTTTTTTTGAATTTAGGAAAAATGTGCGTTTTTCAAAATTGCATTTAGGCCCCAAATAAATGTTCACCTTGTGCGGCTTGATTTTAGAAGCCCGTGAAAATTTATTTCGGGATTTTTGGAGTCCGTTTAGTATTTATTTTTATTTTTCTTCTGCGTGTAAAAAAACGCGCGTCGACCTACGGGCCGTGTCAGACCTGGACACCGGCCCAGGCAGGCTTTATTAGCCGGGGGGAGCCAGCCCGAGGCCCAGCTGCCGCCCCCAAAACCCTAGCCGCCCGAGCGCCGCCACCGCGCCTCGCCGCCCGCCGCCGCCGCGCCGCGCCTTGCAGCCCGCCACCGCGCCGCCGCCCCGCCGGACGCCGCCGCCGTCGATCCCACCGCCCGAGGTTCGCCGCCTCGAAATTCGTGCCAACGGTTTTTTTAAACCTATCGGTTTTCGTCGGTTTATTTTTTAGGTTCGTTTTTTTTAAATAGATCGGTTTTTCCGGTTTATTTAATTTAGCGAGCGTTCATCGTTTTTCTTTTTCTCGGATTAAATCCGCGATTTTTCTGATCGCGATTCCTGATCCGATTTTCGTTTTAGTATAACTTTTCGCTCGTTTATCGGAATCAAGCGATTCAAGCGCCTAGAGTTTCGTCTCGAAACCCTCTATCCGTTTAACCAACTTAAACCAGATTTTGCTACTGTAAAATTTGCCCTAGATCCAGATTGGTAGAACAAAGTTGTTTTCTTTCGCCGTTTGACTTTCGTTGATTCATTCGATTTGATTCTTTTTGCCAACCGGAGTTCTTAAGTTGAACCTTCTGGTTAGATCTCTTATTTGAGTTTTACCCATGCATTAGATGAGAACTTATTGTATGCTTGTTTGTTTGTCTGCGATAGAATACCTGGAGTGCGTCGCCTGTTACTTCGAATCTCTAGGTTTCCCGGATCATCAGCAAGGCAAGTAACACTTTGATCATACCTTTTCTACTACCCAGTTTTATTGCATTAGATCAATCCTCACACATTGCATGATGAGGATCTAATTAAATTGTGGGATGGGAAGTAGATGAGGTAGTACCTATTACCTGTTTATTATCAAACCTTTGGGAGTTACTTCCACGTTTGCTTATTATGCCATGCTATGCTAGTAGACGTGGATTGGGTGAGTGATATCCATGACAGATGTGAGTTTTGTTAATTAATGGTTTATCTAAGGTGGCAACTTAAACACACATCTGGGTGGATTGAGGCACCTGGGTATTCCAGGACTTGCCCGTTTTCTTTCGGACCGCCACCCAGGCTCAAAGGGATCATGAGACTATTCATACTAGAAAGTTCCGTGTGCAGCCACAAGCTATTATGGGCTCTAGCATAGTTGACTAAGTCGTGCGAACTCTTACAGTGGTAGACTAGCAGATGTAGGGGATGTAGGTGGTACGGTCTACCCGATCGTAAGGTGCTAGCACTTCTGAAAGACTATGTCTCGGTCATCCATCTTCTCAAACACCCTGTAGTGCGAGAAACCCAACGGAGGCGATCGAGTCTTGTGGGGAAAAGTGCGCAAACCTCTGCAGAGTGTAATAAACTAATCATGGTTAGCCGTGTCCACGGTTATGGACATCTTGAGTATCTAGTACCTGGATTTTCATGTGAATCTCAACATGTTACTCTAAATTAATTTTGTTGGGTTTTGTTTATTGATGATGCTTAATTGGATTGAGAATGCTGTCAACCATTCTCAATGTTTAGCAACTACCATGATAGTAAAATAAAATTTATTCCTTTGAAGTAGGGCAAAATTTGCTTTACGCAAAACTGTAACCATAGAGCTTTCCACCAGCCAAATATGCATATAGTATAGCTATTTCATTCCATTGCTCTCTATGTGTTACATTGCCAGCATATCCCATGTGCTGACCCGTTTTCGGGCTGCAACATTAATGTTGCAGACTTTTCAGACGACGATTAAGGAGTTTTAGGTCGTGGTTCTATACTCAGTGATGCCGTTGGAGTTGATGGACTCACTTATCTTCCAAGCCTTCCGCTGTTATAGTTATTAGATGGCCTTAAGCCATATTTATTGTATTAAGTACTCTATGGAGACACTCGATGTAATAAGTGTGTGATTGCTACTCTGTTATAAATCCTCCGAGTACTGTGTGGTGTCAGCATTACTGATCCAGGAATGACACCGGAGCACAAAGATCAGATTGTTTGAGGTCTGGTCGCTACATGAATCAATTAAAGCTCTTTATGTTTCTATGGATGAAAGTAAGAAAAGAACCGCTATGCTTAGAGCTAAAAGAGAATTCTTAGAAAAGGCTTTTACTTGTGATTCCTTTTGCAAAAGTGATGAAGATCTCAAAATGATTGGTGTTTCTTCTATTGATTCTTTGTTTAGTAAAGTTAAGAATGATGAAAAAGGGACTGGAGAAGAGTCAAGTCTAGGTAGAAGGCATCCCAATATTTTGGAGGTTGAAAATCTTGTTGAGAAAATTGATGAAAGTGGGTTTGGAGAGGTCAAAACTTTAGCTAGTGATGCACCCACTCTTTTGGATTGCAAAGACTTTAATTATGATAGTTTCTCTTTGATTTATTGTATTTGTTTGTTGCAATCCATGATGAATTCACCCATTGCTTCTGAACAAAATAAAGCTTTTACTAAACATGTTGTTGATGCTATGATGAAAGCTCTTGAAGAAAAAAAATGAAATTAGAAGTTTCAATTCCTAGAAAATTGCATGATGAGTGGGAACCTACTATCAAAGTCAAGATTAAAAATTATGAGTCTTTTGCTTTGTGTGACTTGGGTGCTAGTGTTTCTACAATTCTGAAATCTTTATGTGATATGCTTGGTCTTACCAATCTTGAAGAATGTTCCTTGAATTTTGCACTTGGAGGATTCTACTATTAAAAAACCTATGGGAAGAATTAATGATGTTCTTATTATCGCAAATAGGAATTATGTGCCCATATATTTTATTGTTCTTGATACTTATTGCAATCCATCTTGTCCAATTATTCTTGGTAGACCGTTTTTACGCACTATCGGTGCCGTGATTGATATGGAAGAAGGCAATATTAAGTTCCAATTTCCTTTGAGGAAGGGTATGGACCACTTTCTTAGAACAAGAATTAGGCCACCTTATGAATCAATCATGAGGGAATCTTATGGATCTCGAACCAAAAGTGACAAAACTTAGATCCTTGCTTTATGCCTAATTAAGGGAGTAAAACTATAACGCTTGTTGGGAGACAACCCAATGAATAAAATTTATTTCTGCTTTTTGTTTCCTGTTTTTGAGTGTTAGAACAATTATTCTACTGTTATGATTGTGTTTTTTGTGTTTTAGTTAGTGTTTGTGCCAAGTAAAGCCTTTAGGATCTTCTTGGGCAATAATTGTTTGATCTTGCTGAAAAATCAGAAAGTTTTGCGCTCACCAATTTAATTTTCGTTTTTTACCAAAGAGCGATAAAATACTCATTCCAATTGATGTAGATCAATATACAAATTTCTCAGGTCGTCCTAATTTTTCAGAATTTTTGGAGTTACAGAAGTATTCGAAATAGTCAGACTGCTACAGACCGTTCTGTTTTGACAGATTTTGTTTTCTTTGTGTTGTGTGCTTATTTTGATGGCTCTATGGTTTTCTTTGATGAGTTTTTGCCATAGAAAAGTTGGAATATAGTAGATACAATACAAAAACAAAATATGAATTGGTTTGATACATCACTTAAAGTAGTGATTTATTATTCTTATACTAACGGATCTCACGAAGGCTCTATTGAGTTTTGTGTGATTGAAGTTTTCAAGTTTTAGGTTATCTTGCGATGGATGAAGGAAGGATGGAAGAGCTTAAGCTTGGGGATGCCCAGCATCCCAAGGAAATATCCAAGAATGAGCAACCAACTAAGCTTGGGGATGCCTCCCTGTGGCATCCCCGCTTTCTTCTAACAACTATTGGTATTTTACTCAAGACTATATTTTTATTCGTCACATGATATGTGTTTTGCTTGGAGCGTCTTGTATGATATGTGTCTTTGCTTGCTTTATTTTGTGTTTTAAGTCATCAATCCTTGCTGGACACACCTATTTGAGAGAGCTAAAATTATATCTTGACTTGTTAGAATTGCTCTCTATGCTTCGCTTAAACTTTTATGAGCTAGGACTTGCTCTAGTGCTTCACTTATATCTTTTTGAGCACGGTGTGCTTTGCTATTTTTGAAGAAATGCTCTCTTGCTTCACTTAGATTTATTTGAGAGTTAGTAATTTTTTTAATAAATTCTCTCGTGCTTCACTTACATTATTTTGAGAGAAAGAAAATTTGTTATGCTCATGATCTTCACTTATATTTGTTTGAGCTTATGAAAAGAAACACATGAAAATTAGTCCGAAAGTGATAGATATCCAAGAAGGATAAAGAAAAAAAGAAAAAAAATTCATGAAGATCATTGGACAAAATAAGCTTGATTCTTAGTAATAATTTTGAGATATGATGATGTGATATGTGAGTTATGTTGGTGAGAAATTATGCTTTAGTGAGAATATTGGTGTTAAGGTTTGTGATTCCCTATGCAAGTACGAAAGTCAATAGTCATGCAATGAAATTACACCCTACTTGCGGTGCATTATTCGGTGTTATTTATGCTTAATGATTGCTTATGAGATTATATGTTTCTTAGTTGGTCGCTTCCCAATCTTTTGCTAGCCTTCATTTTGCACCAAGTATGATCACTACCTGTGCATCCAAAATCCTTTAAACCAGTTTTGCCACATGAGTCCACTATATCTACCTATATGCGGTATTCTTTTGCCGTTCTACGCAAATTTGCATGTGCCATCTCTAATTTTCAAAATAAACTTGTCTTTTTGTGTGTTTGTTTCGTTCGCGGAGCGGTGAGGGGTGGCTAATATTTTCCATGCTAGATGTGTTATTCTCAAGATGAGTGTTTACTCACTTGTCATTGCACGAGAGTAAGGCAAAGGTATTAGGGATGCCCAGTCCCGAAATGCAAAAAGAATTAATTTTCCTTTATGTTGTCAAATAATAAATTCTTTGGAAAGTGTTGGTATGGAGGGCAACCGTGGATACGGCTAGCCATGGAAAGTGAAAGTATGGTGGAAAAGGAATAAACTTTATTTTTTGTTTGGGAACCGCCTATGATATATCTATGCATGGAAAGTATTGGGAACTCTAAGTCGTTTTCGTAGGTGGGATGGATACACCTCCCAAAATGTTTTTATCTCAATTTTTTTGCTTTGAGCTCTAGCACCTCTACAAATCCCTACTTCCCTCTGCGAAGGGCCTATCTTTACTTTATGCAATTTTTATTTTTATTTTGAGTCTCCATCTTCTCTTATAAAAGCACCAACTAGGAGGCAATATGATCGTGCTTAAGTATTGGGGGTAGTTAATATTCGAGTGTGTTTCATGAATGGATCAATGTTTGAGCATGATGGGCTAGGGATAACTTATTTTAGCGTTGATATTTTGAAAGACATGGTTGCTTGTTGATATGCTTGAGTATCTAAATTATTATGTCAAAACTAGACTATTGCTTTGAATCACATAACAGTCCAAATGTCCATGCTATAAAGAAAAGAATATGCTATGACATGATGAACAACACTCCACATCAAAAATTCTATTTTTATCACTTACCTACTTGAGGACGAGTAGGACTTAAGCTTGGGGATGCTGATACATCTCCAATGTATCTATAATTTTTGATTGTTCCATGCTGTCTTATTATCAATCTTGAATGTTTTATAATCATTTTATATCATTTTTGGTACTAACCTATTGACATAGTGCCAAGTGCCAGTTGCTGTTTTTTCCATGCTTTTTTACGTCGCAGAAAATCAATATCAAGCTGAGGGAACTTTTCATTCCCGTCTGATTCCACATGGCTATGCTGTTGCGATGGTGGATGAAATAATGGAGGGATTTGAGGAGCTGGAGCTTGACTACTGAAAGTGCGTTAAGTCGACTAGAGGGAGGGGGTGAATAGGAGATTTTTATGAATTCTCCACTGAGGAATTTTAGGGTGAGGAAATTCCCAAGCGAAGAACTACTTGCAACGGAATAAGTACTCATATGCAGACATAACATAACATAAGCACAGTCATCATGATGAAATGAAAACAAGCACAGAGTACACAGAGCATAAACACAGGATAAAATACGATGAAGACAAAGAGATTGGAGAAATTGAACTAAGGAAATTGAGAAGGTCTTCATTCAAAGTGTTCAAACAAATATGAACAGGTACACAACACAGTAAAGAGGAAATGGAAGGGTTGAGGAAATAGAACCAGTTAGCTCGGTGATGACAATGATTTGGTAGACCAGTTCCAACTGTTGTGACAGTTGTACATCTGGTTGGAGCGGCTAGGTATTCAAACCTGAGGACACCCAGTCCCGGACACACAATCCTCACCGTTTTCTCCTTGAGATAAGGTTACACAGACCTCACCCAATCACTTGTGGTAAGTCTTCAGGTGATTTCCAAACCTTCACAAACTCGATCACCCAGCGATCCACAATTTCCTCTTGGATACTCTAGACCATGACGCATAATCGTCTGAAGGATGCATAGTCCTCAAAGGTAACAAGCGTCGGTTCCACACAGGAACAATCTCTTCAGTGATGCTCAATCACTTTGGGTTTATAGGTGTTTGGGTTTTGGTTTTTGGTTTTTTCTCACTTGATGATTTTCGCTCAAAGTCCTTGGAGGATGGGATGCTCTCAATGACAAGTGCCAGTTTCTCGCGGAGCAGCCAACCAACTAGTGGTTGTAGGGGGCGGCTATTTATAGCCTAGGGAGCAGCCCGACATGATAAGACATAAATGACCTTTAATGATATGACCATTAGGTGGATAAGATATTTTGGAACAGCTGGCGAATAGCACAACAACGGTCGGAAATTTGAGGTTCAAATTCCTCAGGGCTATCATGTTCCTCACTTGTAGGCAATCCGCACTATCGAATTCCTAACTCCTCAGTCAGGACAAATTCCTCAGAGACCAGAAGAACTTCGTCTCTGTCACTGAAGAAATTGACTGAACTGTATGAGAATTCCAATGGCTTCACTCGAAGGGATTGCTAGGTGTAGGATTTTGAGTTGAGCATCACCTGGAAGCTTTTCCTTAGTTTTACCTCGACCCCCTTTAACAGTACGATGTTTCCTATGACTCAAGAAAGAGAAAATGAAACTATGAAAACAAAAGTCTTCACGCTTCATGTTCCTTGCATGAATATCAAGTCTTCATGGTCACACCAATTTCTTCACTTTCAAAGTCTTTAAAAAATCTTTAGAAATCCAAAGTCTTTAGTTGAAGACATTCTTTTTTAGGGGTCGACTTTCTCTGTAAATATCAAACTCCTCATAGACTTATAGACCTGTGTACACTCACAAACGCATTAGTCCCTTAACCTATAAGTCTTCAATACACCAAAATCACTAAGGGGCACTAGATGCACTTACAATCTCCCCCTTTTTGGTGATTGATGGCAATATAGGTTAAGTTTTCAACGGGTATAAACATATGAAGTGTAAATACTGATATTGAGGAATTTGATTGGAACATATAGAAGAACTCACCCTGAAGATGTGCATAGACAGGAATTTGCTTTTGAAGCAATGCACATTTGAAGAGTAGAACCATGGAGATCTCCCCCTATATCTTGTAATTCATACACACATTTAACATAGGATATGAAGACTTTGAAATGCATGATGAAATATGGTACTGATGTAATTCAGCACGCGTGCATTATCATAACTGAGGAAATAGCATGCAGAAAAACATAGAGAAAGTATCAGACCACCATCGGGTTTAAGATTATAACTCAATCCAACAAAGTCTTCAAAAAGAACGAGAGTTGTAACTTAGCAAAAAAACGCCCATATAAATAGACCCGCTTGAAGACTAACTCAAATTTCTCCCCCTTTGTCATCGAATGACCAAAAGGGATGAAAAGTGAGGACTAACGCCCCTGAAGAATATCATCACCGAGTCAATGGAGGAGCACCAACATTGTTGGGGTCGGTTGTTGAAGTAGGGCCTGCCGCAGTGTCGTCCAAATCTTCATTTTCATCAGTCTCACGTGATGAAGAATAAGAGCTGGCCACCAAGTGAGGAACTTTGACCTTCTTGAATTTCTTCGAAGGTGGCTGAGACCAGTCAAAGTCCTACTTGTAGCCCATCTTCTTGAGGTCATCTTCACCGTAGAGATGAGTCAGAACATCCCAACTACGATCAAATACTTCATGGAGGTAGTAATGGTTCTTCTTCTCTGAATTCTGAGTGATGGTCATGTTCTGAAGAATGGAACCAAACTGACGCTTGACCCATTTGTGGTTGCGATGGACCTTCTAGTGAAGACTGAGGAGAAGCTCACCATCAGTCAACACCCTTGGAGCTGTGCCTTGAGGATTTTGCTTTGAAGCATTGGCGACAGAGTCATGAGTGGCAGAGTCATCATTAGTGGAGTAAGATGCAGCTTTGCGGAACTGACCATCCAATGGAAGAATGCCTTCATCGATAATAGCAGTTGCCTTGCCCTTCTCATCAGATGAGGAAATAGGTCATTTGAAGACTTCAATGGGAGGCAAGTAACTGACGTGATTCTGTAGATCAGCCTTGTAATTGATTGAGACATTGATCTGAGTAATCTCATTATGCAAGGAGTGTAAGGCTTCAATTCAAAAGGTGACAAAGCAACATTTGCCAGAGTCCTCATGAAGAAATCAGGGTTGTTGATTGGAACTCCATGGATGATATTGAAAATCAAATTCTTCATGATGCCAACGACCTCTTCTTCATTCGAGTCGTGGCCTTTGATTGGACTCAATGTCTTGGTCAGAATGCGATAGACAGTCCGTGGCACATACATCAATTCCTTCATGAGGAATTTGGTCCTTGGGGCTTGACCAAGCTTCAGCGGTTTCATCAGTACTTGCATGTAATGGTAAGTTAGCTCATGTTCATGATAGATCAACTAAGAACCTTCAAGGGGAGGACTGACAGGCAGGGCATGAAGCAATTCAGAGGCCGGTGCTTTGAAGTGAGTTTTATCGGTCATCCAGTCCAACATCCAAGAATTCACATATTCATCATTTCCTGTGATGTGCAACGTCGCGTAGAACTGAAGAATTAGTTCTTCATTCCAGTCTACGATGTCGGTGCAGAAGTTGAGCAGCCCAGCTTCATGAAGCACACTGAGGACTAGTGCGAAGCAAGGCAGTGATTCCATGTCCACGTGAGGAATATGCGCATGATCAAATACTTTGTCCTTATCGAAAAGTAGTGAAGAATAGAAGTTGGCTTGGCTTGCGGTCCAGAAACGCTTCCTTCTCAGACGAGCAGAGTCATATGGATTGTAATCTGTGAAGAAGACATGCTCATGGAAGAAGTCATCAGCCTTGAATTTTTGCTTCTTGGAGAAAGGATTCTCCGTCTTGGGCTGAGGAGTGTAAGTCAAAGTCATCACAGCCTCAGGAACCACAGGCTGAGGAATTTCAGTTTCTGCTTCAGTAGCAGTCTGGGTCTTCAATTCTTCATCAACATTGACATTAGCACTAGTGGTTGGAATTTCTTCAGGAATGGAAGGAGTGGAGTGATGATCTTCAGAACCCATTTGAACTTTAGTGTGCACTGGGGACTGAGGAATTTCTTGCAGTGGGGTGAAGAGCGGAGAGTTAGGGTGCTGACTATCCCAATAGTCATCATTCAGCACAGGAGTGGAGCACCCAATGTCCATGTCCTCTTCTTCATTCAATTCTTCAACGCCAGTCTCTTCGGCAGTGAACTGAGGCATGGGCGATGAGACGACTGGGGTTGAAGGGATATTATTCGCTTCAATTTCTTCTTCCAATTGCTCTGAAGAAGCAGCAGAAGGAACATCTTCATTAGATCCGCTTGGGATCTCATAATCTTCAGCAAGGGGAACAAGTTCCTTTGATGGCATATTGGAGATAGGAACAACATTAATAGGATTCTCAAATGAGCTGGTTAATGTCTTCATCTTCTTCGGGGCTGAAGAATCTAATGAAGTAGATGCTTTCCTTTTCTTCACTGCTGCTCGCTGCGCAACCTTGGTTTTCTCCGCTTCTGATGTAGAAGGAAGAACTAGACTTGGCGTTGGTGTAGGAGGAGCAGAGGAAATTTATTCAATTTCCTCAGGCGCAATTGATGCAGTTGCCCTGGCAATTTCAGTTTCTTCATGCACAACGGTTGATGCTTGAGCTGGCCTGGCTTGTTCCTCAGGTGCAACACTAGTGGTTGCCCTAGCAATTTCATCAGCGGCTAGAATAGATGCATCAGCCCTGGTACTCTCATTTTCATCAACAACCTGATTTTCATCAGCGGTGCTGGCATGTTCTTTAGTCGGCTGAGCAGAAGCCTCAGCCTGAGGAGATTCATGTTGCGTTGGGGCTGCAACATTGGTGGTGAATCCTTCAGCCAACTTGACGAATCTGACTTTGGATCCAAGCCAGTCTGTGTGGTAGACGTTGAGTTCATCGCCGAGTCCTTTGATCTTAGTTTGGATAGCCACAAGTTCATCAGTTGTCATGTTGACAACATTTTTCTTCAAATAATGCTCCTTCTTGTATTGCACTTTCTTTCACTGCCTGGCATTTTCAAATTTCCATTTTTCTTCGCCTATGAAGGCGGTCAGCATGTGACTTTAGCCAGGAGTGAGGTTGAAGTCAGGAATATGGGTGTTGGGATCCTTGTGCCAGAGATCAATGAAATCGAGGATCAACTTTGGATCCAGCATCACTGGCACATTAGTGCCTTTGGCTCTAGCAGACCTTTGCTGACTGTCTCTGATGATTCCGGCGAGATCCTCATCATCAACTTCATCATCACTAGACGGTAATTGGAAAGCGACCTGCTTCTTATGAGGACTTGGTCTAGTGCCTCGTCTAGCAGTGTCCTTAGTCTTTAGTAGAGTGGGGCCTGTTGAGGGTTGCAGATGAGCTGACGAACTTCCTGAGGCTCCTAAGGCAATTGATTTTCCTGAGGTCCTTTGACAGGTGGCGAGATGCGCAGGTGCAGAGGACTTTGTTAGAGGTGCTGAGGACTTTGGAACTTGAGGAACTAGGGCAGCTTGAGGAATTTTTGGTGATGGCTTTGGAGAATTGGGCCGTGAGGGCATTGCTGAGGAGCTTGGCCATGAGGGCGTTGAAGAAGAAGCATTGGGCTTATGTGCGGGCTTCTTTGGCATGGCCTTCTTGGGCTTGCTAGTAGAGGCCTTAGCAGTGGCAGCAACAACAATAGAGTCAATGGCATTTGGCTGGCCCAGGGTGCGATGAAAGGATCTTGGAGACTGTGGCCATGCGTTTGCAATCCCCGTCGTAGAGGCAGCTGTCGACGGTGAGGTTGAGGGGGACGCTGCGCCAGAGGGGGCGCCACCACCGGGAGAGCAGGGCGGTCCGCATGACAGATTTGGTGGGGAGGAGGCCGATGATGACGAGCAGCGTGTTGTCGGGGAGGCTGCTGATGAAGTCCAGGCTCGCCGCATGCGGTTTTGGCTCGAGCCGCCTCTGCTTGTTGGCTGCCTCGCCGTCCATCTCAACCGGCGGCGACGCCGGTGTACACGTGTGCTGGTGTGTGTTGTGTGCTGGGTGTGCGCGAGTGCGTCCTTCTGTGCATGCCGCCACGCAGTGGTGAATTGTGCACGAGTGCGTCCTTCGTGCGCAAGAAGTTTGTCCTCAATGCGCCCTCAATTTACTAGCGTGCGGTGTGCTACCCCGAGTGGTTTCAACTTTGTTTGCTTCACCGCGTGTCAGATGGGCCTCTAGTTTACTTATTTTCACCGACTGCCACATGGGCCAGCACACGAAGATACAGAACACGAGCTGATAAGGCAACATGTGGATTGGTTGACCGGTCATCTAAACAATATACGGAGCTATACGCTGACACAGTGAGCGTATAATCCGTCAGTATAGAGAGTTTGAGTGAGAGGGGAGGCCCGTGAGAGATAGCACAGAGAGAGAGAGAGAGAAAGAGCTACTCCTGCCGTTCGATAATGTAGTTCCAACATTTTTTTAAGTCAAACTTTTGAAACTTTGGCCAAGTTTATAAAGAAATTACTTATATCTACAATACCAAAGATAAATGATAGTATGAAGTAAGTACATGTTGTGATGAATCTAATGATCGTTCCAGATGTAAATGTTTTTCTCCACATATACCTGGTCAAACGTTTCTGAGGTTTGACTTTTCAAAACATCCATATGCTTATGGACGTGACAGAGTCCCTAACAAGAGAGAGAGAGAGAGAGAGTGAAAAAAGTGTGTGTGCGTGTGTGAAAGAGACATGGACAACACACGATAAAAGTAGAAAAAAAGTGTGCGTGTCTTATGCAAACATATCACAAATGTATCTTCGACAACGGAGGCAAGGTGAGGAGACAGTGTGTGGTTGTTTGGAATGGAGAGAGCAAGACCCCTAGCACATGGCCAAGAGGGGTCTGACAAACAAGGGAGATAGGTCGAGAGAGACGTACGGAGAAAATGCAGACATGGGGAGGAGAGAGTGTATGTTTGTCATAGAGAGATCCCCTGGAGATCGTGATGGGACTACATGGGTGGGAGATCGAGTGACAAGGTGTGTGCGCGATAGAAGATGCCCCGAGAGATATCGAGATAGACATATGGATGGAAGGAGACAATACGTGTGTTCCTGTTGGCTAGTAAGAGATAATCATACTTATGAGGGGGGGGGAGTGCTTGCGCCTATGATGGATTGAGGGATTATGGTATTTAGGGGGGTGCGTGTCACATGGAGAGAGAACAAGTGCGGAGAGTGTTGGATGGGTCTATATGTATAGCGCGAGCGAGACATGTGTATGTGTGAACCAGGGAGATATAAGGCTAGTTTGGCTTGCGTCCTGAGCATCTTTTGCCTGGCCTGGGGTTGTGGCTGGATTTCATGCATGCTTGTTTGGTTGCTACCCTGTGAAAAAGAAAGCCCGCCTGGCCTGGGTTCCCTTGCACTTTAATTATCCTGGCTGAACTCCAGACACTGCAAGTAGCCTAGCCCAGGCGACCGATTTCGAACGCCTGGTCGTGCCTGGTCGTGTGGCCATGAGGCTAACAACAACATGGATGGATATTAGCATTAAATAATTGATGCATGGATTGATTGATGGGACGTTGATGCTTTGCCTGGCCCAGGCATGAACCAAACGCTTCAGCACCACACAAGCCTGGCCAGGCAGAAATATTTTACATCTCACGTCCACACCAGGCAGTACCGGCCATCCAGGCATGATGGTCAGGTCACGAACCAAACTGACAAATAAAGTTTGAGAGAGATTGAGGAGCCCCTATAAGGCTGAGTGGTGCGTCAGATAGCTGAGAGGTGGAAAGAGATATTCCATCCACTCGATAATGCAGTGCATGTAAATTTTTTAGAAGTCAAACTTTGGAAACTTTGATCAGGTTTACGCAAATGTTATTTATATCTACAATACCAAAGATACATCATACAAAACTACATCTCATGGTGAATCTAATGGTATATGTTTGCCGTACTAGATGTAATTCTTTTTCTCACGTACATGGTCAAACTTTGTGATGTTGGACTTTTCAATAAATCTATATGCTATGGACCGAGGAGAGTGCCTCAGTCGAGACAGATCAAGTGCGTGTGTAGGAGAATGAGTAAGTGTGCAAAAAGAGTATGTGTGTGAAAGAGAAAGTGACAACAAACGATAAATTAGAGAGAGAGAGAGTGTTTTTTCGTTTCTTATGCGAACATATCACGCATGCATCTCCGAGATGGAAAAGCAGGCGAGGAGATACACGAAGATAGCTAGTGTGTGATTGTTTGCAACGGAGAGAGACACCCCTGTAGCACATGTCCAATAGAGGTGTGGCCAACAAGGAACAAAGGTCGAGAGGGACACATGGATGGCATGGACGCATGGGGAGGGAGAGAGGGTGTGTTTGTGATAGAGAGATCCCGTCGAGATCGTGAGGGGACTATATGGGTGGGAGATCGAGGGAGTGCGTGCGCGATAGAAAGATGCCCCGAGAGAAATCGAGATAGACCATGCACATGTTTGTGATGGAGACTTGGATTAGCTAGTCATATACATATAGGGGGGACTGCGTGTGCCCACAATTGAGTGAGAGACCATCATACTTGGCTAGTTGGGCATGAGATTGTGTGTGTGCGCGTGTGAGATGGAGAGAGAACGAGGGGGAGAGATAGAGTTTTAGATGGGCCTATCGAGTGCGAGTGAGATATGCATGTGTATGTGTGACCCAGGTGGATGGAGAGTTTGTGAGAGGGGGGAGAGCTCGGAGACGACATAGTGGTGCGTGAGAGAGTTACAGGCAAAGAGCCAAGGAATCTGTGTGCGTATGATGAATGCACCCAAGATATCTAGCTTGGACTAGCTAGAGTATCATACATAGTGTGCGAGAGAGACCTATAGATGGTGTATATATGCATGCGAACTAGAAAGACCCCCCCCCACACACACAGACAAAGATTGTCGGCGAGAGAGAGAGAGAGAGAGAGAGAGAACAGGAGTCCGGGAGAGGGGGGGGTCGCGTTTTATGCATCATAGACTGATATAAACCATGTTTCGATATAAACTTGCATTCAAATATTTAAATTGGAGAACATGTTGTTTGCAATCCACACATGAACGGATATATGCGTATATCAAACAAGTTCATTAATTTAACTTTCAACATGTTCATGGAGTACTATAATACTGTACAACATGCTACTCGATTGATGTGTTCAATTTTGGATTTAGTTCACTATTTTGACCTACTGAACAAGCTATTTTATTGAATCGAGATATTTCATTTTGGGTTTGATTTGCGTTTTTGAGTGGGTCAACTATTTTTCATATAGTAAATCACTAGCAACGAGCATGTAAAAACACATTACTCCCGAGCATCATCTCTCCATCTAAAAAAGAAGTGGCAAGCTAATATTTCAAAAT
The DNA here is from genome assembly GCF_018294505.1 of Triticum aestivum. NCBI lineage: Eukaryota > Viridiplantae > Streptophyta > Magnoliopsida > Poales > Poaceae > Triticum > Triticum aestivum. The sequence continues at coordinate 441,002,094 of NC_057812.1, read as the reverse complement.
TTGATCCGAATCGACTTGGTAAGGTAGACGTGGATGCTCGTTCTCCCAAAATTTGAACGAACCGTTAAACATCCTCTCTGCTCGGTGGAATTCGCCTGAGCAAATAAATGGGAGACGTGAAATTACCATCCTATGTGGGACACGCATCAATTGGCCCGTTGTACATCGAGGGTAGGTTCGTAACTTCATCCAAGCACGCCTTCTCCTCGGCTGAAATGACATGTGCCGAATAATTCATAAACCATGGTCGGCAAAACACGCTCTCCTCGCCCGAAATAGCTCGCGCCCACTGTTTCAAAACACGCTCTCCTCGCCCGAAATCGCTCGCGCCCACTATAGTTCAAAACACGCCCTCCTCGCCCGAAATCGCTCCCGCCCAGAGAAGCAAAGTTACTCTACTATCCCCGACCTTCAGTACACAGACCCAAGCCGAGAAGCCTATAGGCAAGGGTAGAACTATAACCCCCCCTCACATTTCAGACAAATGCGTCCGTAAGACATGGTTCCACTCACCTCCCAATTTCCCCCGCCCGCCCCCATTCATGCCTCGTGGGCGCCAAATCACCTTCTCCCCGGGAAGCTCCCTTCTCCCAATCCGCGCAACCTCAGCCCCACCTCCATGGCGCCCCCACCGCACCAATTTCACAGCCGCCCTCCTCTCTAATGCCGGAGACGCTGTCCATTTGCCGTCGTGCACTGGGCCGTGTGCCTCTTACTCCGTGCTGCTGGTGCTGCCTCGACGATGGCCGCGTGAACCATACCGGAGCCGATTCACCCCCGCTGTTGTTCACGGCGCCGGAGCGGCTCCAACTTCGGATCCTTCCAAAGTCCTGGCGCTGCTTCGGCGTAGCCGTCGATCGTCGCGACATCGCTCTTTCCCTGCCGCCGGTCGCCACCGCAACCGCGCCGGCCTCACCGACTCGGCAGCTGGACCTTCCTACTTCACCATGTCGCCAGATAGGTCGCATCCTCATCTCAAATCACTTAATTTAGGTGTCAGTTGTCTGAATTTTTATTCTAGGCTAATCGATTTGCAATGGGAAGCAGCACCCCTCGAGGCGGCGAAGCTCCTAGGCTGCCGGTTGGCTGGTGTCTAACGTAAGGGTGCGGGGACGCAAAGTTCGCCGCAGAAGCAGCGCTTAGATGGCTATCTTTTAGAGTTGCGTGGGTTGAAGGTACTGCCGCCGCCGGATCTGGATGACGGGGAGTCTTTGTGAATTGGCCCGGGGGCGGCGCAACCACGGCAGTGCGGTGGGGCAGGGAGCGGGGTTTTGGCCGGGGCCACGGACGGCGGAGGCAGGCTGCTCTGCCGTTGGTCGCTGGCTCTTCGGGGAAGATTCCGAACAGTGTCAGCCCGGAGGCACAAGACGGCCAACCATCCGGCGTAGATCGGACAGTACCAAAATAAAATAAAATCGTGTGACCCCAATTTAGTCTTCAGTCAACAGATGTGTGACCACTCTCGTACCTTGCTGTTGATCTCTTAGTGTATTTCTTCAGATCAAAGAGATATGTCGTTCTTAACATTATGCGTTATCTGCATCTTCAGACACACCGTCTTCCGACTCACCGCAGCTGCTCCAACAAGGGAAGCATACACCAGAAGGGAGCTATAGTCCCCACTCAACAATTCCCTGCATCAAATGCACGTGCCCGACATGCATAGCCACAACAACTGTAGGGCCATCGACAAGTCAGCACATGATGCTCACTCCTATGGATGGTAGCCAGATAGGTTGTACCCTCATCTTACTTGTGTGCAACATTTATGGCTTTGTTATTCATCTAAGCATGGAAAATAGATCATCACATTTCACTGTATATTCATGCTGATCTCTTATGGGTCTTGTTCAGGAGTTAACGCTGTTCCATAGTTCAGCTAAGATACTTGTTCTTTAGGTAACACTGTTCCATAGTTATCATCCATCGGCCAATGCTATCCCACAGGCTGGTGATTATAGTATTATACCACTTCTAGTATTTCCTATGTTGTTCTTTAATACTTTTGTGTGCCATCTAGTTAATCTCGAGTACAAACGATAGATATTCTATAGCTTTCATCTGTGTTCTCCCTTTAGTTTATGAGACCTGTTGCTGCTAGTTAACCCCAGTCCTACTATTTATGTTGTCTCCTACAGGCACTCATTACATAAATCTAACTACTAGTTGTCTTCCTGCATGTTAGATATAATTGCACACACTGATATATCCACAAGAACCTCACGGAGCAATGTAAAGGCCAATAAACTTGATGTCAATGATACCCACTATGATGGAACATGTAAAGGCAATTCTTCAGAAGACTTGCAGAAAGATGATGAATCCTCTTCACCCCACAAGGTCCTTGCTCTTACTAGGCCTGTGATATGGGTACAACATGCATATAATGTCCTGGAGTGTATCTACTCTGTTGCAATGCCATGTGCTTAGCATGCTAATCATGCATGTAAATATGTCATGCCTTCCTGTTTTTCAGTACCCATTCCATTCATGATAACATGTTTTCAAATTCAAGTACTGTCATTCTACTCTATCGCAATGCCATCTGCTTAATTTGGACATCATGCTTCTGAATATCTTATGCATTGTTATTCATCAGTATGTACTTCATCTGTCTACCATACCATGTTCTATTTTTTACATTGAAGTGTTGTTCTAGTGGTCTCTTGCAATGCCATCTTAGTTTCCCAATCATACACGCATATGTTTCCTTAGTGTTTTTCTGCAATGTATTCCGCTAGCATACAATTTTACATTCAAGTAGTGTTTTTTACACTGTTGTCTTGTCGTATCCCTAGCTCTTACATCATACTCCCTCCGTTCGGATTACATGTCGGAGAAATGGATAAAACTGGATGTATCTAGAACTGAAATACGCCTAGAACCATCCATTTATTTCTGGATGGAGGGAATACATGTCAATATGTCATGCCCTTCTATTCTTCAGTACCTATTCCATCTCTGCTATAGCATGTTTTATAATTGAAGCACCATTCTTCTATATAAGGCATGCAAGGGGAAGATGAATATGTTAGAATCTGAAGGGTTACAAACTAGGTATTTGCGAAAGATCCAAACGCCAGGAGATAATAAACCAACTCCAGTTTTTGTAGATACCGCTCCAGCACAGAGAAACCCGTCTCCCACTGATAATAAGCAGATTCCAATGGCCAAAGAACTAGTCCGCTCCAGTCCAGCAAAAATATGTCAACTCAATTCTAAGAAGCGTGTGCTATCCTTGCATCATGAAATTTTATAGCATGCTGATCATATTTTCTACATGTTTCTTACCCATCTCTCTTTTAGAAAATAAGCTTAACAGATAGAAGATTTTCTGCAATGGTATCGTTTATGAGGAAAGATTCTTGCAGGAATTCTCTGTGCTCCAATGTAGATGTAAGTACCTGTTGTATATCACTATATTTTTATATCAACATGTATTTTGTTAATTGGCGTGAATCCAACCTTTATCTGATCTAAATTTAGTTGTAGCAGAATGTATGATTAAAGGCCACAATGTTGATTTTTGCAAGGAAAACTGCCTGGTAGTTTTGCATCCTGAGCTGCATGAGTGTACTATCTCATATCAGTGGGTTTGATTACTTTGGTTCTGCAGTGGGTTTTTCAGTGTTTTTACTGTGTTGTCCTGTCGTATCCCTAGCTCTTACATCATACTCCCTCCGTCCGGATTAAATGTCGCAGAAATGGATAAAACTAGATGTATCTAGAACTAAAATACGCCTAGACCCATCCATTTATTCCCGGATGGAGTGAATACATGTCAATATGTCATGCCTTTCTATTCTTCAGTACCTATTCCATCTCTACTGTAGCATGTTTTATAACTGAATCACCATTCTTCTATATAAGGCATGCAAGGGGAAGATGGCTATGTTAGAATCTGAAGGGTTACAAACCAGGTCTTTGCAAAAGATCCAAATGCCAAGAGATAATATACCAACTCCATTTTTCATAGATATTGCTCCAGCACAGAGAAACCCAACTCCCACTGATAATAAGCTGATTCCAGTGGCCAAAGAACTAGTCCGCTCCAGTCCAGCAAAAGAATGTCAACTCCATTCTAAGAAGCGTGTGCGTATCCTCGCATCATGAAATTTTATAGCATTCTGTTCATATTTTCTACATGTTTCTTACCCGTCTCTCTTTTAGAAAATAAGGTTAAACGATACAAGACTTCCTCCATTGGGATCGTATTCGAGGAAAATATCTTGCGGGAATTCTCTGTGCTCCAGTGCTGATGTAAGTACCTCTTGTATATCACTATATTTTTACATCAGCATGCATTTTGTTAATCGGCCTGAATCTAACCTTTATCTGATCTAAAATTAGTTGTAGCAAAATGTTAAAGGCGGCAATGTTGATTTTTGTAAGGAAAACTGCCTGGTAGTTTTGCGTACTGAGCTGCATGAATGTGCTATCTCATATCACGCACATTACTGAATTGTAGTGCTTCTCTGGTTGCCCATTCATTCATTGTGTCAATGTTGCTTTCGTATTACCTTACATGGCTGATGATAGCTGTGCCATATTGTGTTAATTTGGTGTAGGCTAGTTGCCCAAACATTTGTTGTGTCAATGTTGCTTTCCTATTATCTGACTTGGCCAATGATAGCAATGCTAGTGTGTTAATTTTGTGCAGGCTGCTGAAGATAAGAAGACAAACTCTGAAAACAGTAAGGCAACCCCATTGTTTCTTTCCAGTAAATCTAGGCCAGGTAATATGGCAATAACTCATGATTAATCTGTTTGGTTCCCGTCCTAATTTATGTTATGATGCTGTGGTCAAGACACTCTCCACTATCAATAATACAAGCCTGCCAAAAATCGCCATCTGAATCTGTTCAGTATCCTCTATCTCCAATGCGACGAAATAAATGTATGTTTGTGAACCAATTAATGGCTGAAGCAATGATGGAAATGGTGGATGAATCAGAGGTGCAGAGTCGTGCGACACAACATATGATCAATGTTTTCAGAGACAGTGTGGCAAAGCAGCAAGAACTTGCCCACATGCTTATGGGCGTCATCTGTGCTGAGGTTGTAGATTGTGACGTTGTAGATGGTTAGGTTCTGCTCATTTATTTGCACTGGCATCATGAAGGAAATATGCCCTAGAGGCAATAATAAAGTTATTATTTATTTCCTTATATCATGATAAATGTTTATTATTCATGCTAGAATTGTATTAACTGGAAACATAATACATGTGTGAATACATAGACAAACAGAGTGTCACTAGTATGCCTCTACTAGACTAGCTCGTTAATCAAAGATGGTTATGTTTCCTAACCATGGACAAAGAGTTGTTATTTGATTAACGGGATCACATCATTAGGTGAATGATCTGATTGACATGACCCATTCCATTAGCTTAGCACCCGATCGTTTAGTATGTTGCTATTGCTTTCTTCATGACTTATACATGTTCCTATGACTATGAGATTATGCAACTCCCGTTTGCCGGAGGAACACTTTGTGTGCTACCAAACGTCACAACGTAAATGGGTGATTATAAAGGTGCTCTACAGGTGTCTCCAAAGGTACATGTTGGGTTGGCGTATTTCGAGATTAGGATTTGTCACTCCGATTGTCGGAGAGGTATCTCTGGGCCCTCTCGGTAATGCACATCACATAAGCCTTGCAAGCATTGCAACTAATGAGTTAGTTGTGAGATGATGTATTACGGAACGAGTAAAGAGACTTGCCGGTAACGAGATTGAACTAGGTATTGAGATACCGACGATCGAATCTCGGGCAAGTAACATACCGATGACAAAGGGAACAACGTATGTTGTTATGCGGTCTGACCGATAAAAGATCTTCGTAGAATATGTAGGAGCCAATATGAGCATCCAGGTTCCGCTATTGGTTATTGACCGGAGACGTGTCTCGGTCATGTCTACATTGTTCTCGAACCCGTAGGGTCCGCACGCTTAAGGTTTCGATGACAGTTATATTATGAGTTTATGCATTTTGATGTACCGAAGTTTGTTCGGAGTCCCGAATGTGATCACGGACATGACGAGGAGTCTCGAAATGGTCGAGACATAAAGATTGATATATTGGAAGCCTATATTTGGATGTCGGAAGTGTTCCGGGTGAAATCGGGATTTTACCGGAGTACCGGGAGGTTACCGGAACCCCCCGGGAGGTATATGGGCCTTAGTGGGCTTTAGTGGAAGAGAGGAGAGGTGGCCAGGGCTGGGCCGCGCGCCCCTCCCCCCTAGTCCGAATAGGACAAGGAGAGGGGCCGGCGCCCCCCTTCCTTCTCTCTCTCCTCTTTCCCCCCTCCCGAATCCTATTCCAACTAGGAAGGGGGGGGGGGGGAATCCTACTCCCAGAGGGAGTAGGACTCCTCCTGGCGCGCCCTCTCCTGGCCGGCCGCACCCCCCTTTGAACCTTTATATACGGAGGCAGGGAGCACCCCTAGAGACACAAGTTGATCCACGTGATCATATTCTTAGCCGTGTGCGGTGCCCCCTTCCACCATAGTCCTCAATAATATTGTAGCGGTGCTTAGGCGAAGCCCTACGACAGTAGTACATCAAGATCGTCACCACGCCGCCGTGCTGACGGAACTCTTCCCCGACACTTTGTTGGATCGGAGTCCGGGGATCGTCATCGAGCTGAACGTGTGCTAGAACTCGGAGGTGCCGTAGTTTCGGTGCTTGATCGGTCGGGCCGTGAAGACGTACGACTACATCAACCATGTTGTGCTAACGCTTCCGTTGTCGATCTACAAGGGTACGTAGATCACACTCTCCCCTCTCGTTGCTATGCATCACCATGATCTTGCGTGTCCGTAGGAATTTTTTTGAAATTACTACGTTCCCCAACAGTGGCATCCGAGCCTAGGTTTTATATGTTGATGTTATATGCACGAGTAGAACACAAGTGAGTTGTGGGCGATATAAGTCATACTGCTTACCAGCATGTCATACTTTGGTTCGGCGGTATTGTTGGACGAAGCGGCCCGGACCGACATTACGCGTACGCTTACGCGAGACCGGTTCTCCCGACGTGCTTTGCACAAAGGTGGCTAGCGGGTGACAGTTTCTCCAACTTTAGTTGAACCAAGTGTGGCTACGCCCGGTCCTTGCGAAGGTTAAAACAGCACCAACTTGACAAACTATCGTTGTGGTTTTGATGCGTAGGTAAGATTGGTTCTTGCTTAAGCCCGTAGCAGCCACGTAAAACTTGCAACAACAAAGTAGAGGACGTCTAACTTGTTTTTGCAGGGCATGTTGTGATGTGATATGGTCAAGACATGATGCTAAATTTTATTGTATGAGATGATCATGTTTTGTAACCGAGTTATCGGCAACTGGCAGGAGCCATATGGTTGTCGCTTTATTGTATGCAATGCAATCGCGCTGTAATGCTTTACTTTATCACTAAGCGGTAGCGATAGTCGTGGAAGCATAAGATTGGCGAGACGACAACGATGCTACGATGGAGATCAAGGTGTCGCGCCGGTGACGATGGTGATCACGACGGTGCTTCGAAGATGGAGATCACAAGCACAAGATGATGATGGCCATATCATATCACTTATATTGATTGCATGTGATGTTTATCTTTTATGCATCTTATCTTGCTTTGATTGACGGTAGCATTATAAGATGATCTCTCACTAATTATCAAGAAGTGTTCTCCCTGAGTATGCACCGTTGCGAAAGTTCTTCGTGCTGAGACACCACGTGATGATCGGGTGTGATAGGCTCTACGTTCAAATACAACGGGTGCAAAACAGTTGCACACGCGGAATACTCAGGTTATACTTGACGAGCCAAGCATATACAGATATGGCCTCGGAACACGGAGACCGAAAGGTCGAGCGTGAATCATATAGTAGATATGATCAACATAGTGATGTTCACCAATGAAACTACTCCATCTCACGTGATGATCGGACATGGTTTAGTTGATTTGGATCACGTAATCACTTAGAGGATTAGAGGGATGTCTATCTAAGTGGGAGTTCTTAAGTAATATGATTAATTGAACCTAAATTTATCATGAACTTAGTACCTGATAGTATCTTGCTTATTTATGTTTGATTGTAGATAGATGGCCCGTGCTGTTGTTCCGTTGAATTTTAATGCGTTCCTTGAGAAAGCAAAGTTGAAAGATGATGGTAGCAATTACACGGACTGGGTCCGTAACTTGAGGATTATCCTCATTGCTGCACAGAAGAATTACGTCCTGGAAGCACCGCTGGGTGCCAGGCCTGCTGCTGGAGCAACACCAGATGTTATGAACGTCTGGCAGAGCAAAGCTGATGACTACTCGATAGTTCAGTGTGCCATGCTTTACGGCTTAGAATCGGGACTTCAACGACGTTTTGAACGTCATGGAGCATATGAGATGTTCCAGGAGTTGAAGTTAATATTTCAAGCAAATGCCCGGATTGAGAGATATGAAGTCTCCAATAAGTTCTATAGCTGCAAGATGGAGGAGAACAGTTCTGTCAGTGAGCATATACTCAAAATGTCTGGGTATAATAATCACTTGATTCAATTGGGAGTTAATCTTCCAGATGATTGCGTCATTGACAGAATTCTCCAATCACTGCCACCAAGCTACAAGAGCTTCGTGATGAACTATAATATGCAAGGGATGAATAAGACTATTCCCGAGCTCTTCGCAATGCTGAAAGCTGCGGAGGTAGAAATCAAGAAGGAGCATCAAGTGTTGATGGTCAACAAGACCACTAGTTTCAAGAAAAAGGGCAAAGGGAAGAAGAAGGGGAACTTCAAAAAGAACAGCAAGCAAGTTGCTGCTCAAGAGAAGAAACCCAAACCTGGACCTAAGCCTGAAACTGAGTGCTTCTACTGCAAGCAGACTGGTCACTGGAAGCGGAACTGCCTCAAGTATTTGGCGGATAAGAAGGATGGCAAGGTGAACAAAGGTATATGTGATATACATGTTATTGATGTGTACCTTACTAATGCTCGCAGTAGCACCTGGGTATTTGATACTGGTTCTGTTGCTAATATTTGCAACTCGAAACAGGGACTACGGATTAAGCGAAGATTGGCTAAGGACGAGGTGACGATGCGCGTGGGAAATGGTTCCAAAGTCGATGTGATCGCAGTCGGCACGCTACCTCTACATCTACCTTCGGGATTAATATTAGACCTAAATAATTGTTATTTGGTGCCAGCGTTAAGCATGAACATTATATCTGGATCTTGTTTGATGCGAGACGGTTATTCATTTAAATCAGAGAATAATGGTTGTTCTATTTACATGAGTAATATCTTTTATGGTCATGCACCCTTAAAGAGTGGTCTATTCTTATTAAATCTCGATAGTAGTGACACACATATTCATAGTGTTGAAACCAAAAGATGCAGAGTTGATAATGATAGTGCAACTTATTTGTGGCACTGCCGTTTAGGTCATATCGGTATAAAGCGCATGAAGAAACTCCATACTGATGGGCTTTTGGAACCACTTGATTATGAATCACTTGGTACTTGCGAACCGTGCCTTATGGGTAAGATGACAAAAACACCGTTCTCCGGTACTATGGAGAGAGCAACAGATTTGTTAGAAATCATACATACAGATGTATGTGGTCCGATGAATGTTGAGGCTCGTGGCGGATATCGTTATTTTCTCACCTTCACAGATGACTTAAGCAGATATGGGTATATCTACTTAATGAAACACAAGTCTGAAACGTTTGAAAAGTTCAAAGAATTTCAGAGTGAAGTTGAAAATCATCGTAACAAGAAAATAAAATTCCTACGATCTGATCGTGGAGGAGAATATTTGAGTTACGAGTTTGGTGTACATTTGAAACAATGTGGAATAGTTTCGCAACTCACGCCACCCGGAACACCACAGCGTAATGGTGTGTCCGAACGTCGTAATCGTACTTTACTAGATATGGTACGATCTATGATGTCTCTTACTGATTTACCGCTATCGTTTTGGGGATACGCTCTAGAGACGGCTGCATTCACGTTAAATAGGGCACCATCAAAATCCGTTGAGACGACGCCTTATGAACTGTGGTTTGGCAAGAAACCAAAGTTGTCGTTTCTGAAAGTTTGGGGCTGCGATGCTTATGTGAAAAAGCTTCAACCTGATAAGCTCGAACCCAAATCGGAGAAATGTGTCTTCATAGGATATCCAAAGGAAACTATTGGATACACCTTCTATCACAGATCCGAAGGCAAGACTTTTGTTGCTAAATTCGGAAACTTTCTGGAGAAGGAGTTTCTCTCGAAAGATGTGAGTGGGAGGAAAGTAGAACTTGACGAGGTAACTGTACCTACTCCCTTATTGGAAAGTAGTACATCACAGAAACCTGTTTCTGTGACACCTACACCAATTAGTGAGGAAGTTAATGATAATGATCATGAAACTTCAGAACAAGATACTACTGAACCTCGTAGATCAACCAGAGTGAGATCCGCGCCAGAGTGGTACGGTAATCCTGTTCTGGAAGTCATGCTACTAGATCATGATGAACCTACGAACTATGAAGAAGCGATGGTGAGCCCAGATTCCGCAAAATGGCTTGAAGCCATGAAATCTGAGATGGGATCCATGTATGAGAACAAAGTATGGACTTTGGTTGACTTGCCCGATGATCGGCAAGCAATTGAGAATAAATGGATCTTCAAGAAGAAGACTGACGCTGACGGTAATATTACTGTCTACAAAGCTCGACTTGTCGCAAAAGGTTTTCGGCAAGTTCAAGGGATTGACTACGATGAGACCTTCTCACCCGTAGCGATGCTTAAGTCTGTCCGAATCATGTTAGCAATTGCCGCATTTTATGATTATGAAATTTGGCAGATGGATGTCAAAACTGCATTCCTGAATGGATTTCTAGAAGAAGAGTTGTATATGATGCAACCAGAAGGTTTTGTCGATCCAAAGGGAGCTAACAAAGTGTGCAAGCTCCAGCGATCCATTTATGGACTGGTGCAAGCCTCTCGGAGTTGGAATAAACGCTTTGATAGTGTGATCAAAGCATTTGGTTTTATACAGACTTTTGGAGAAGCCTGTATTTACAAGAAAGTGAGTGGGAGCTCTGTAGCATTTCTGATATTATATGTGGATGACATATTACTAATTGGAAATGATATAGAATTTCTGGATAGCATAAAGGGATACTTGAATAAGAGTTTTTCAATGAAAGACCTCGGTGAAGCTGCTTACATATTAGGCATAAAGATCTATAGAGATAGATCAAGACGCTTAATTGGACTTTCACAAAGCACATACCTTGACAAAGTTTTGAAGAAGTTCAAAATGGATCAAGCAAAGAAAGGGTTCTTGCCTGTGTTACAAGGTGTGAAGTTGAGTCAGACTCAATGCCCGACCACTGCAGAAGATAGAGAGAAAATGAAAGATGTTCCCTATGCTTCAGCCATAGGCTCTATCATGTATGCAATGCTGTGTACCAGACCTGATGTGTGCCTTGCTATAAGTCTAGCAGGGAGGTACCAAAGTAATCCAGGAGTGGATCACTGGACAGCGGTCAAGAACATCCTGAAATACCTGAAAAGGACTAAGGATATGTTTCTCGTTTATGGAGGTGACAAAGAGCTAATCGTAACTGGTTACGTCGATGCAAGCTTTGACACTGATCCGGACGATTCTAAATCGCAAACCGGATACGTATTTACATTAAACGGTGGAGCTGTCAGTTGGTGCAGTTCTAAACAAAGCGTCGTGGCGGGATCTACGTGTGAAGCGGAATACATAGCTGCTTCGGAAGCAGCGAATGAAGGAGTCTGGATGAAGGAGTTCATATCCGATCTAGGTGTCATACCTAGTGCATCAGGTCCAATGAAAATCTTTTGTGACAATACTGGTGCAATTGCCTTGGCAAAGGAATCCAGATTTCACAAGAGAACCAAGCACATCAAGAGACGCTTCAATTCCATCCGGGATCTAGTCCAGGTGGGAGACATAGAGATTTGCAAGATACATACGGATCTGAATGTAGCAGACCCGTTGACTAAGCCTCTTCCACGAGCAAAACATGATCAGCACCAAGGCTCCATGGGTGTTAGAATCATTACTGTGTAATCTAGATTATTGACTCTAGTGCAAGTGGGAGACTGAAGGAAATATGCCCTAGAGGCAATAATAAAGTTATTATTTATTTCCTTATATCATGATAAATGTTTATTATTCATGCTAGAATTGTATTAACCGGAAACATAATACATGTGTGAATACATAGACAAACAGAGTGTCACTAGTATGCCTCTACTAGACTAGCTCGTTAATCAAAGATGGTTATGTTTCCTAACCATGGACAAAGAGTTGTTATTTGATTAACGGGATCACATCATTAGGTGAATGATCTGATTGACATGACCCATTCCATTAGCTTAGCACCCGATCGTTTAGTATGTTGCTATTGCTTTCTTCATGACTTATACATGTTCCTATGACTATGAGATTATGCAACTCCCGTTTTATGGAGGAACACTTTGTGTGCTACCAAACGTCACAACGTAAATGGGTGATTATAAAGGTGCTCTACAGGTGTCTCCAAAGGTACATGTTGGGTTGGCGTATTTCGAGATTAGGATTTGTCACTCCGATTGTCGGAGAGGTATCTCTGGGCCCTCTCGGTAATGCACATCACATAAGCCTTGCAAGCATTGCAACTAATGAGTTAGTTGTGAGATGATGTATTACGGAACGAGTAAAGAGACTAGTCGGTAACGAGATTGAACTTGGTATTGAGATACCGACGATCGAATCTCGGGCAAGTAACATACTGATGACAAAGGGAACAACGTATGTTGTTATGCGGTCTGACCCATAAAAGATCTTCATAGAATATGTAGGAGCCAATATGATCATCCAGGTTCCGCTATTGGTTATTGACCGGAGACGTGTCTCGGTCATGTCTACATTGTTCTCGAACCCGTAGGGTCCGCACGCTTAAGGTTTCGATGACAGTTATATTATGAGTTTATGCATTTTGATGTACCGAAGTTTGTTTGGAGTCCCGGATGCGATCACGGACATGCCGAGGAGTCTTGAAATGGTCGAGACATAAAGATTGATATATTGGAAGCCTATATTTGGATATCGGAAGTGTTCTAGGTGAAATCAGGATTTTACCGGAGTACCGGGAGGTTACCGGAACCCCCCGGGAGGTATATGGGCCTTAGTGGGCTTTAGTGGAAGAGAGGAGAGGTGGCCAGGGCTGGGCCACGCGCCCCTCCCGCCCTAGTCTGAATAGGACAAGGAGAGGGGGCCGGCGCCCCCTTCCGTCTCTCTCTCCTCTTTCCCCCCTCCCGAATCCTATTCCAACTAGGAAAGGGGGGGAATCCTACTCCCAGAGGGAGTAGGACTCCTCCTGGCGCGCCCTCTCCTGGCCGGCCGCACCCCCCCTTTGAACCTTTATATACGGAGGCAGGGAGCACCCATAGAGACACAAGTTGATCCACGTGATCATATTCTTAGCCGTGTGCGGTGCCCCCTTCCACCATAGTCCTCGATAATATTGTAGCGGTGCTTAGGCGAAGCCCTGCGATAGTAGTACATCAAGATCGTCACCACGCCGTCGTGCTGACGGAACTCTTCCCCGACACTTTGCTGGATCGGAGTCCGGGGATCGTCATCGAGCTGAACGTGTGCTAGAACTCGGAGGTGCCGTAGTTTCGGTGCTTGATCGGTCGGGCCGTGAAGACGTACGACTACATCAACCACGTTGTGCTAACGCTTCCGTTGTCGATCTACAAGGGTACGTAGATCACACTCTCCCCTCTCGTTGCTATGCATCACCATGATCTTGCGTGTCCGTAGGAATTTTTTTGAAATTACTACATTCCCCAACACATCAATCTTTGATTGCCCACTGGATGTAATTTCCTGTAATATATTCTGGATGTGCAACGTTATTCCCTGTATGCTGTACCTTTGCTCATCGTAATGGGCTCAAATTATCTAATTTGGCCTCAAGACATGAACGAACTTTAGTGGGTCCATTAAGTTATTGGGTCGTTACTAGGCCAAAAGTTAATGGTCGGCCCTCTTACCTCCTGGGTCGTTAATAGGCCGACATCAAAGCAGGCAACAGGTGGCCCCAATTTATTTCACGGGCCATTACTAAGTTTGGGCTACATATGGCCCAACTATACTGTAGGCCTTTAGCAGGCCGAAAGAGACAGCGGGCTTGTATTGGACCATGAAGAGCATGGGCCGCTAAGAGGCCGAAAGTCAGGTCGTATTGTAAATGGCCCAACTGTGTTGTGGGCCTTTAGCAGGCCAAAAGAGAAACCGGGCTGGTATTGGACCATGAAGGGCATGGGCCGTTAAGAGGCCGAAACTAAGGTCCGACTACAAATGGCCCAACTCATTTATGGTCCGTTAACAGGCTGAAAGGCACACAGGGCCGGGAATTGGCCCAACACTTAAATGGGTCGCTAAAAGGCCAAAACTCAGGTCCGACTACAATTGGCCCAACTGATTTATGGGCCGTCAACAGGCTGAAAGTGACACCGGGCTAGAAATTGGCCCAACACTTAAATGGGCCGCTAAAAGGCCGAAACTCAGGTCCGACTACAAATGGCCCATCAAATTTATGGGTCGTCAACAGGCTGAAAGACACACCCGGCCAGAAATTAGCCCAACATTTAAATGGGTCGCTAAAAGGCCGAAAGATGTACATCCTGAAAATTGGCCCATCCATTAAATGGGCCGTTAACAGGCCGAAATCACATTGGGCCGATATTGAGCCCAAATATATAGCGGGCTGTTAACGGGCTCGAACTGACGATGGGCTGCAATGGTGTCAAATGTTTAACGGGCCGAATTGGCACATCTTGTATGGGCCATGGGCTTAAATGGACCTGACACAAGTAGGCCTTATATGGGCCGGCCTGCTAATTTTTACTGGGCCGACCTTTTTCACCAGAATGGGCCACTGTTGGGCCGTGCCACGTGTCAACCTATCATAGGCACCTCCTGTCCAATGAGTGGATGACATCTGTCCCAACGAT
Source organism: Triticum aestivum (assembly GCF_018294505.1). Taxonomy (NCBI): domain Eukaryota; kingdom Viridiplantae; phylum Streptophyta; class Magnoliopsida; order Poales; family Poaceae; genus Triticum; species Triticum aestivum. The sequence continues at coordinate 440,987,080 of NC_057812.1, read as the reverse complement.
GAGCCAACACGTGTTTCCTCTAGCCAATGATGATTTACACATGGAAAATCCCCATTGGTCGGTGCTGTTAACGGGTTATCGGATCCAAAACCCAACCCGATAGCTTAACGGCGTTCCGTTACGGTGGATGCCACGTGTCGGTCACCCTTGACGAAAGCACTTCTGTGACGCGCGATTTATCGTCATGGAAGTGGACACTTCCGTGATGATAATTTTGGTAATGTCATGGAACACTTCTACGACAACACAGGTATGCCTATCTTGATTCTGTCATAAATTTGTCATGGATGTACATGCATGACAAAAAACGGGACCTACTTTGACAAACATGTATCATCACGGAAGTGTATTTTTTATAGTGATCATTGCTGCTAAGGATAAAAATATGGGATCTATATCTACCGCCATAGATAAACGGATTTCGTCTACATCATGGCATCGTTCTTATTGCATTACTATGTTTTTCCATGAACTTAATACACTAGATGCATGCTGGATAGCGGTCGATGTGTGCAGTAATAGTAGTAGATGCAGGCAGGAGTCAGTCTACAAATCTTGGATTTGATGCCTATGTAATGATCATTGCCTGGATATCGTCATAATTATTTGAGGTTCTATCAATTTCCCAATAGTAATTTGTTTACCCAACATTTGCTATTTTTCTCGAGAGAAGCCACTAGTGAAACCTACGACCCCCGTGTCTTCTTTCTCATATATTCGCCTTTGCGATCTATTTTTCTCTTGCTTTTATTTTCAGATCTACTAAACCAAAAACCTAAAAATACTTTGCTGCACTTTATTTTATTTTCGATCTATTATTTCAATCTATCACAAATTTATCTCCCGTCCATGCACCGTTTCTGGCGCCGTTACCCGAAAGGGATTGACAACCCCTTTTACACGTCGGGTTGCGAGTGGTTTTTATTTGTGTGCAGGGGATGTTTACGTTGTGTTGCTTGGTTCTCCTACTGGTTCGATAACCTTGGTTTCATATCTGAGGGAAATACCTACCGCCGATGTGCTGCATCATCCCTTCCTCTTTGGGGAATTACCGACGTAGCTTCAAGCGACATCAAAAGGAATTTTTGGCGCCGTTGCCAGGGAGGATCTTCAACATATACCAGGTTCCTAATCACAAATCTCATCTCCTCGCAATTTACATTATTTGCCATTTGCCTCTCGTTTTCCTCTCCCCCACTTCACAAAAAATTGCCGTTTTATTCGCCTCTCTTTTCCGTTCGCCGTTTTCTTGCCGGATCTATTTTTGAGTGCAATCTTGTTGTGTAGTCATCATGACTCAAGATAACACCAAGTTATGTGATTTCTGAAATACCAACAACAATGATTTTATCGGCACTCCACTTGCTCCTCCCGCCACTAGTGCGGAGACTTGTGATATTAACACTGCTTTGCTGAATCTTGTTATGAAAGACCAATTTTCTGTTACTCCTAATGAGGATGCTGCGTCCCATCTTAATACCTTTGTGGAATTATGTGATATGCAAAATAAAAAAGATGTGGACAATGATGTGGTCAAGATGAAATTATTTCTGCTTTCCTTGCGTGATTCTGCAAAAAGTTGGTGCTCTTCTTTGCCTCGCAATAGAATCGGTTCTTGGAATAAGTGAAAGATGCTTTTATCACTAAGTATTTTCCTCCCACAAAAATTATTTCCCTTATAACCTAGATCATGAATTTCAAGCAACTTGAACATGAGAATGTTGTACAATCTTAGGAAAGGATGAAAATGATGCGAAGGAATTGCCCAACTCATGGGTTAAATCTTTGGATGATCATACAAAGTTTTTATACATGGTTGAATTTTGTTTCTCGTAATCTTTTAGATTCCGCCGCGGGTGGTACTTTTATGGAAATTACTTTGGGTGAAGCCACCAAATTTCTTAACAATATCATGGCAAATTATTCGCAATGGCATACCGAAAGGGCTCCTACTAGTAAAAAAGTTAATTCGGTTGAAGAAACTTCTTCTTTGAGTGAAAAAGTTGACGCTCTTGTGAAATTGGTTGCTACTAGAAGTGCTCCTATTGATCTTAATGATATGCCTTTGTCTACTTTGATTGAGAAAAATAGTGATGCCATTGATGTAAGTTTCATTTCTCGAAATAATTTCAACAACAATGTTATAGAGGTAATTTCAATCCTAGGCATTTTCCTAGTAATTCCTCTAATAATTATGGTAATTCCCATGGGAATCAATCTTATAATAATAATAGGAACACCTCTGATCTTGAGAATAATATTAAATAATTTATCAACACGCAAAAAGTTTTCAACACTTCCATAGAAGAAAAGTTGAATAAGATTGATGATTTGTCTAGAAGTGTTGATAGAATTTCTCATGATGTGGAAATCTCAAGAAATATTTTTTGTGCGTAAAGTAGATGAATCAATTAAATCTCTTTATGTTTCTATGGATGAAAGTAAGAAAATAACCGCTATGCTTAGAGCTAAAAGAGAATTCTTAGAAAAAGCTTTTACTTGTGATTCCTTTTGCAAAAGTGATGAAGATCTTAAAATGATTGGTGTTTCTTCTATTGATTCTTTGTTTAGTAAAGTTAAGAATGATGAAAAAGGGACTGGAGAAGAGTCAAGTCTAGGTAGAAGGCATCCCAATATTTTGGAGGGTGAAAATCTTGTTGAGAAAATTGATGAAAGTGGGTTTGGAGAGGTCAAAAATTTAGCTAGTGATGCGCCCACTCTTTTGGATTACAAAGACTTCAATTATGATAGTTGCTCTTTGATTTATTGTATTTGTTTGTTGCAATCCATGATGAATTCACCCATTTCATATGAATAAAATAAAGCTTTTACTAAACATGTTGTTGATGCTATGATGAAAGCTCTTGAAGAAAAAATGGAATTATAAGTTCCAATTCCTAGAAAATTGCATGATGAGTGGGAACCTACTATCAAAGTCAAGATTAAAAATTATGAGTGTTTTTCTTTGTGTGACTTGGGTGCTAGTGTTTCTACAATTCCGAAATCTTTATGTGATATGCTTGGTCTTACCAATCTTGAAGAATGTTCCTTGAATTTGCACTTGGCAGATTCTACTATTAAAAAGCCTATGGGAAGAATTAATGATGTTCTTATTATCGCAAATAGGAATTATGTGCCCATAGATTTTATTGTTCTTGATACTTATTGCAATCCGTCTTGTCCAATTATTCTTGGTAGACCGTTTTTACGCACTATCGGTGCCGTGATTGATATGGAAGAAGGCAATATTAAGTTCCAATTTCCTTTGAGGAAGGGTATGGAACACTTTCCTAGAACAAGAATTAGGCCACCTTATGAATCAATCATGAGGGGATCTTATGGATCTTGAACCAAAAGTGACAAAACTTAGATCCTTGCTTTATGCCTAACTAAGGGAGTAAAACTATAACGCTTGTTGGGAGGCAACCCAATGAATAAAATTTATTTCTGCTTTTTGTTTCCTGTTTTTGAGTGTTAGAACAATTATCCTACTGTTATGATTGTGTTTTTTGTGTTTTAATTAGTGTTTGTGCCAAGTAAAGCCTTTAGGATCTTCTTGGGCAATAATTGTTTGATCTTGCTGAAAAAACAGAAAGTTTTGCGCTCACCAATTTAATTTTTGTTTTTTTACCAAAGAGCGATAAAATACTCATTCCAATTGATGTAGATCAATATACAAATTTCTCAGGTCGTCCTAATTTTTCAGAATTTTTGGAGTTACAGAAGTATTCGAAATAGTCAGACTGCTACAGACCGTTCTATTTTGACAGATTTTGTTTTCTTTGTGTTGTGTGCTTATTTTGATGGCTCTATGGTTTTTCTTTGATGATTTTTTGCCATAGAAAAGTTGGAATATAGTAGATACAATACAAAAACAAAATATGAATTGGTTTGATACATCACTTAAAGTAGTGATTTATTATTCTTATACTAACGGATCTCACGAAGGCTCTGTTGAGTTTTGTGTGATTGAAGTTTTCAAGTTTTAGGTTATCTTACGATGGATGAAGGAAGGATGGAAGAGCTTAAGCTTGGGGATGCCCCAGCATCCCAAGGAAATATCCAAGAATGAGCAACCAACTAAGCTTGGGGATGCCTCCCAGTGGCATCCCCGCTTTCTTCTAACAACTATTGGTATTTTACTCGAGACTATATTTTTATTTGTCACATGATATGTGTTTTGCTTGGAGCGTCTTGTATGATATGTGTCTTTGCTTGCTTTATTTTGTGTTTTAAGTCATCAATCCTTGCTGGACACACCTATTTGAGAGAGCTAAAATTATATCTTGACTAGTTAGAATTGCTCTCTATGCTTCGCTTAAACTTTTATGAGCTAGGACTTGCTCTGGTGCTTCACTTATATCTTTTTGAGCACGGTGTGCTTTGCTATTTTTGAAGAAATGCTCTCTTGCTTCACTTAGATTTATTTGAGAGTTAGTAATTTTTTTTAAGAAATTCTCTCTTGCTTCACTTACATTATTTTGAGAGAAAGAAAATTTGTTATGCTCATGATCTTCACTTATATTTGTTTGAGCTTATGAAAAGAAACACATGAAAATTAGTCGGAAAGTGATAGATATCCAAGAAGGATAAAGAAAAAAAGAAAAAAATGTCATGAAGATCATTGGACAAAATAAGCTTGATTCTTAGTAATAATTTTGAGATATGATGATGTGATATGTGAGTTATGTTGGTGAGAAATTATGCTTTAGTGAGAATATTGGTGTTAAGGTTTGTGATTCCCCATGCAAGTACGAAAGTCAATAGTCATGCAATGAAATTACATCCTACTTGCAGTGCATTATTCGGTGTTATTTATGCTTAATGATTTCTTATGAGATTATCTGTTTCTTAGTTGGTCGCTTCCCAATCTTTTGCTAGCCTTCATTTTGCACCAAGTATGATCACTACTTGTGCATCCAAAATCCTTTAAACCAGTTTTGCCACATGAGTCCACTATATCTACCTATACGCGGTATTCTTTTGCCGTTCTACGCAAATTTGCATGTGCCATCTCTAATTTTCAAAATAAACTTGTCTTTTTGTGTGTTTGTTTCGTTCGCGGAGCGGTGAGGGGTGGCTAATATTTTCCATGCTAGATGTGTTATTCTCAAGATGAGTGTTTACTCACTTGTCATTACACGAGAGTAAGGCAAAGGTATTAGGGATGCCCAGTCCCGAAATGCAAAAAGAATTAATTTTCCTTTATGTTGTCAAATAATAAATTCTTTGGAAAGTGTTGGTATGGAGGGCAACCGTGGATACGGCTAGCCATGGAAAGTGAAAGTATGGTGGAAAAAGGAATAAACTTTATTTTCTGTTTGGGAACCGCCTATGATATATCTATGCATGGAAAGTATTGGGAACTCTAAGTCGTTTTCGTTGGTGGGACGGATACACCTCCCAAAATGTTTTTATCTCAATTTTTTTGCTTTGAGCTTTGGCACCTCTACAAATCCCTACTTCCCTCTGCGAAGGGCCTATCTTTACTTTATGCAATTTTTATTTTTATTTTTATTTTGAGTCTCCATCTTCTCTTATAAAAGCACCAACTAGGAGGCAATATGATCGTGCTTAAGTATTGGGGGTAGTTAATATTCGAGTGTGTTTCATGAATGGATCAATGTTTGAGCATGATGGGCTAGGGATAACTTATTTTAGCGTTGATATTTTGAAAGACATGGTTGCTTGTTGATATGCTTGAGTATCTAAATTATTATGTCAAAACTAGACTATTGCTTTGAATCACATAAAAGTCCAAATGTCCATGCTATAAAGAAAAGAATATGCTATGACATGATGAACAACACTCCACATCAAAAATTCTATTTTTATCACTTACCTACTTGAGGACGAGTAGGACTTAAGCTTGGGGATGCTGTTACATCTCCAATGTATCTATAATTTTTGATTGTTCCATGCTGTCTTATTATCGATCTTGAATGTTTTATAATTATTTTATATCATTTTTGGTACTAACCTATTGACATAGTGCCAAGTGCCAGTTGCTGTTTTTTCCATGCTTTTTTATGTCGCAGAAAATCAATATCAAGCTGAGGGAACTTTTCATTCCCGTCTGATTCCACATGGCTATGCTGTTGTGATGGTGGATGAAATAATGGAGGGATTTGAGGAGCTGGAGCTTGACTACTGAAAGTGCATTAAGTCGACTAGAGGGAGGGGGTGAATAGGCGATTTTTATGAATTCTCCACTGAGGAATTTTAGGGTGAGGAAATTCCTAAGGAAAGAACTACTTGTAGCGGAATAAGTACTGATATGCAGACATAACATAACATAAGCACAGTCATCATGATGAAATGAAAACAAGCACAGAGTACAGAGAGCGTAAACACAGGATATAATATGATGAAGACAAAGAGATTGAAGAAATTGAACCGAGGAAATTGAGAAGTTCTTCATTCAAAGTTTTCAAACAAATATGAATAGGTACACAACACAGTAAAGAGGAAATGGAAGGGTTGAGGAAATAGAACCAGTTAGCTCGGTGATGACAATGATTTGGTAGACCAATTCTAACTGTTGTGATAGTTGTACGTCTAGTTGGAGTGGCTAGGTATTCAAACCTGAGGACACCCAGTCCCGGACACACAGTCCTCACCGTATTCTCCTTGAGATAAGGTCACACAGACCTCACCCAATCACTTGTGGTAAGTCTTCAGGTGATTTCCAAACCTTCACAAACTCGATCACCCGGCGATCCACAATTTCCTCTTGGATGCTCTAGACCATGACGCATAATCGTCTGAAGGATGCATAGTCCTCAAAGGTAACAAGCGTCGGTTCCACACAGGAACAATCTCTTCAGTGATGCTCAATCACTTTGGATTTATAGGTGTTTGGGTTTGGGTTTTTGGTTTTTTCTCACTTGATGATTTTCGCTCAAAGTCCTCGGAGGATGGGATGTTCTCAATAACATGTGCCAGTTTCTCGCGGAGCAGCCAACCAGCTAGTGGTTGTAGGGGGCGGCTATTTATAGCCTAGGGAGCAGCCCGACATGATAAGACATAAATGACCTTCAATGATATGACCATTAGGTGGATAAGATATTTTGGGACAGCTGGCAAATAGCACAACAACGGTCGGAAATTTGAGGTTCAAATTCCTCAGGGCTATCATGTTCCTCATTTGTGGGCAATCCACACTGGCGAATTCCTAACTCCTCAGTCAGGACATATTCCTCAGAGGCCAGAAGAACTTCATCTCTGTCACTGAAGAAATTGACTGAACTCTATGAGATTTCCAATGGCTTCACTCGAAGGGATTGGTAGGTGTAGGATTTTGATTTGAGCATCACCTCGAAGCTTTTCCTTAGTTTTACCTCGACCCCCTTTAATAGTACGATGTTTCCTATGACTCAAGAAAGAGAAAATGAAACTATGAAAACAAAAGTCTTCACGCTTCATGTTCCTCGCATGAATATCAAGTCTTCACGGTCACACCAATTTCTTCACTTTCAAAGTCTTCAAAAAGTCTTTAGAAATCCAAAGTCTTTAGTTGAAGACATTCTTTTTTAGGGGTCGACTTTTCTCTGTCAATATCAAACTCCTCATAGACTTATAGACATGTGTACACTCACAAACGCATTAGTCCCTTAACCTATAAGTCTTCAATACACCAAAATCACTAAGGGGCACTAGATGCACTTACAATCTCCCCCATTTTGGTGATTGATGGCAATATAGGTTAAGTTTTCAACGGGTATAAACATATGAAGTGTAAATACTGATATTGAGGAATTTGATTGCGAGATATAGAAGAACTCACCATGAAGATGTGCATAGACAGGAATTTGCTTTTGAAGCAATGCACATTTAAAGAGTAGAACCATGGAGATCTCCCCTATATCTTGTAATTCATACACACATTTAACATAGGATATGAAGAATTTGAAATGCGGGATGAAATATGGTGACTGATGTAATTCAGCATGCGTGCATTATCATAACTAAGGAAATAGCATGCAGAAAAACATAGCGAAAGTATCAGACCACCATCGGGTTTAAGATTATAACTCAATCCAACAAAGTCTTGAAAAAGAACGAGAGTTGTAACTTAGCAAAAAAACGCCCATATAAATAGACCCGCTTGAAGACTAACTCAAATTTCTCCCCCTTTGTCATCGAATGACCAAAAGGGATGAAAAGTGAGGACTAACGCCCCTGAAGAATATCATCACTGAGTCAATGGAGGAGCACCAGCATTGTTGGGGTCGGTTGTTGAAGTAGGGCCTGCCGCAGTGTCGTCCAAATCTTCATTTTCATCAGTCTCACGTGATGAAGAATAAGAGCTGGCCACCAAGTGAGGAACTTTGACCTTCTTGAATTTCTTCGAAGGTGGCTGAGACCAGTCAAAGTCCTACTTGTAGCCCATCTTCTTGAGGTCATCTTCACCGTAGAGATGAGTCAGAACATCCCAACTACGATCAAATACTTCATGGAGGTAGTAATGGTTCTTCTTCACTAAATTCTGAGTGATGGTCATGTTCTGAAGAATGGAACCAAACTGATGCTTGACCCATTTGTGGTTGCGATGGACCTTCTAGTGAAGACTGAGGAGAAGCTCACCATCAGTCAACACCCTTGGAGCTGTGCCTTGAGGATTTTGCTTTGAAGCATTGGCGACAGAGTCATGAGCGGCAGAGTCATCATTAGTAGAGTAAGATGCAGCTTTGCGGAACTGACCAGCCAATGGAAGAATGCCTTCATCGATAATAGTGGTTGCCTTGCCCTTCTCATCAGATGAGGAAATAGGTCGTTTGAAGACTTCAATGGGAGGCAAGTAACTGACGTGATTCTGTAGATCAGCCTTGTAATTGATTGAGACCTTGATCTGAATAATCTGATTATCCAAGGAGTGTAAGGCTTCAATTCAAAAGGTGACAAAGCAACATTTGCCAGAGTCCTCATGAAGAAATCATGGTAGTTGATTGGAACTCCATGGATGATATTGAAAAGCAAATTCTTCATGATGCCAACGACCTCTTCTTCATTCGAGTTGTGGCCTTTGATTGGACTCAATGTCTTGGTCAGAACGCGATAGATAGTCTGTGGCACATACATCAATTCCTTCACGAGGAATTTGGTCCTTGGGGCTTGACCAAGCTTCAGCGATTTCATCAGGACTTGCATGTAATGCTAAGTTAGCTCAGGTTCATGATAGATCAACTGAGCACCTTCAAGGGGAGGACTGACAGGCAGGGCATGAAGCAATTCAGAGGCCGGTGCTTTGAAGTGAGTGTTATCGATCATCCAGTCCAACATCCAAGAATTCACATATTCATCATTTCCTGTGATGTGCAACGTCGCGTAGAACTAAAGAATTAGTTCTTCATTCCAGTCTATGATGTCGGTGCAGAAGTTGAGCAGCCCAGCTTCATGAAGCACACTGAGGACTGGTGCGAAGTAAGGCAGTGATTCCATGTCCACATGAGGAATATGCGCATGATCAAATACTTTGTCCTTATCGAAAAGTAGTGAAGAATAGAAGTTGGCTTGGCTTGCGGTCCAGAAACGCTTCCTTCTCAGACGAGCAGAGTCATATGGATTGTAATCTGTGAAGAAGACATGCTCATGGAAGAAGTCATCAGCCTTGAATTTTTGCTTCTTGGAGAAAGGATTCTCCGTCTTGGGCTGAGGAGTGTAAGTCAAAGTCATCACAGCCTCAGGAACCACAGGCTGAGGAATTTCAGTTTCTGCTTCAGTAGCAGTTTGGGTCTTCAATTCTTCATCAACATTGGCATCAGCACTAGTGGTTGGAATTTCTTCAGGAATGGAAGGAGTGGAGTGATGATCTTCAGAACCCATTTGAACTTTAGTGTGCACTGGGGACTGAGGAATTTGTTGCAGTGGGGTGAAGAGCGGAGAGTTAGGGTGCTGACTATCCCAATAGTCATCATTCAGCACAGGAGTGGAGCACCCAATGTCCACGTCCTCTTCTTCATTCAATTCTTCAACGCCAGCCTCTTCGGCAGTGAACTGAGGCATGGGTGATGAGACGACTGGGGTTGAAGGGATATTATCCGCTTCAATTTCTTCTTCCAATTGCTCTGAAGAAGCAGCAGAAGGAACATCTTCATCAGATCCGCTTGGGATCTCATAATCTTCAGCAAAGGGAACAAGTTCCTTTTATGGCATATTGGAGATAGGAACAACATCAATAGGATTCTCAAATGAGCTGGTTAATGTCTTCATCTTCTTCGGGGCTGAAGAATCTAATGAAGCAGATGCTTTCCTTTTCTTCACTGCTGCTCGTTGCGCAACCTTGGTTTTCTCCGCTTCTGATGCAGAAGGGAGAACTAGACTTGGCGTTGGTGCAGGAGGAGCAGAGGAAATTTATTCAATTTCCTTAGGCGCAACTAATGCGGTTGCCCTGGCAATTTCAGTTTCTTCATGCACAATGGTTGATACTTGAGCTGGCTTGGCTTGTTCCTCAGGCGCAACACTAGTGGTTGCCCTGGCAATTTCATCAGTGGCTGGAATAGATGCATCAGCCCTGGTACTCTCATTTTCATCAACAGCCTGATTTTCATCAGCGGTGCTGGCATGTTCTTTAGTCGGCTGAGCAGAAGCCTCAGCCTGAGGAGATTCATGTTGCGTTGGGGCTGCAACATTGGTGGTGAATCCTTCAGCCAACTCGACGAATCTAACTTTGGCTCCAAGCCAGTCTGTGTGGTAGACGTTGAGTTCATCGCTGAGTCCTTTGATCTCAGTTTGGATAGCCACAAGTTCATAAGTTGTCATGTTGACAACATTTTGCTTTAGATAATGCTCCTTCTTGTATTGCGCTTTCTTTCACTGCCTGGCATTTTCAAATTTCCATTTTTCTTCGCCTATGAAGGTGGTCAGCATGTGACTTTAGCCAGGAGTGAGGTTGAAGTCAGGCATATGGGTGTTGGGATCCTTGTGCCAGAGATCAATGAAATCGAGGATCAACTTTGGATCCAGCATCACTGGCACATTAGTGCCTTTGGCTCTAGCGGACCTTTGCTGACTGTCTCTGATGATTCCGGCGAGTTCCTCATCATCAACTTCATCATCACTAGACAATAATTGGAAGGCGACCTGCTTCTTATGAGGACTTGGTCTAGTGCCTCATCCAGCAGTGTCCTTAGTCTTTAGTAGAGTGGGGCCTATTGAGTGTTGCAGAGGAGCTGAAGAACTTCCTGAGGCTCCTAAGGCAATTGATTTTCCTGAGGTCCTTTGACACGTGGCGAGATGCGCAGGTGCAGAGGACTTTGTCGGAGGAGCTGAGGACTTTGGAACTTGAGGAACTAGGGCAGCTTGAGGAATTTTTGGTGATGACTTTGGAGAACTGGGCCATGAGGGCATTGTTGAGGAGCTTGGCCATGAGGGCATTGAAGAAGAAGCACTGGGATTATGTGCGGGCTTGTTTGGCATGGCCTTCTTGGGCTTGCTAGCAGAGGCCTCAGCAGTGGCAGCAACAACAACAGAGTCTTCATTGATTTTCTTCACTGTCTCTTTTGCTATCTTGGCCAGTGTAGCTTGACGCTTTGCCCATTCATCAGGATAATCCTCATCGCGCTTGAGGCTGGTGGGATCTGCAATTTTGGCCAGGTGCCAATGGAGGTCTTGGACAAGGAGGGTGAAGAGCGAATTTCTTCATGTAATTTGGAGTGACATATCGGTAGTCCCTCCATTCTCTGGCCCATCGCCTCTCAATTTTTTGAATGCGCACTTTGCGCTCATTCTTGGTTTCTTGAGGGGGTGTGTAGTACCCATCATAGATATCTTCAGGGATTTCAAAAGTTGTGTTGACTTCCAGTCTCTTGCCTCCCTTCTGAGGTTTCTTGCCATCTGCCATTTTCTTCAGCTGAGGATTTCGAACTATTGAGTTCTCTGAAGAGGTATGCCGTTTTTCTTCGAGGAACGCTGCAAATGAGTTAAGTTGATGAGAACCTAGTGATTCAGCAGCAGACATGAGTACCTGTGAACAGAGTATATTTGTGAAGAATTTGGAGAGGTCATATGTGTTCTTAGAAGTTTTTGCAAATAAGAACAAGTTTGAGGAATTTGACCAGATGCGTCTTGAGGAATTTCACTAAGCGTTCTTTGTCTTAGGTTCCAGAGTTGTATAGATTGAAAATCCACACAATTGAGGAATCTTGAAGAAAACATGGCTTAGGGAAACAGATCAAGAATAGATGTTTTTGTGAGGTGTTTAGAGTGTGAGGATTGAAGAATAAACACCTTTTGAAGATTTTGAAGAAATCACTGGAATCAATAAGGGCAGTAAAAGTGACTTTTAATTACCCTTGATGAAGAACAAGACGAACTGAGAATAGTAGATTTGAAGCTCGTTGGTTCAGATCTTCCACGCCCTAACTTGGCTGACGAAGACAACTACAGTGGCGGCGGAGTGCAAAAATCCGCGGCCGGCGCGAGTATGACGGTGACAAGGTCGAGGCGGTGAAGCTCTTCCTCACCGGCGATGATGGAAGTAGCGGAGGCACTAGGTTTTGAGAGCTCGAGCGAGGGAGTGAGGTCGAGTGGAGTAAAAACAAACCGAGGAAGGGAAGGGGTATATATAGCCATGGTGAAAAACTGCTCGCCCGAGGAAAATGGACGAACGTGCCCCCGACCCTTCTCATCCTTGTGACATGTCTCACCCATGTACAGAGAGGTGGAGATCGTGTGAGATAATGGGTGAATAGATAAGTATTATCGTGGGATGTGGAACGATTTGAGCGGCAACAACCAAAAATTCGGATAAGGTAATTTTAATGTTTCGTTCGTAAATTCTTCAGCTGACAAGGACACATTGAAGATTTTGAACAGGTTTCAAAAGAACGTACATGAAGAATTTGTGAACATGCTGGGTTGAGTATAACATAGAGGGGGAAGGGTCCGATCACATTCACTTAGCAGAAAAAATAACTTGAAATAGCAATAAGTGAATGCTGTAGAGGACATAAACTCATATATAATATGTATAGTCAATGAAGAAAACGACGGAGAGAGTGAAGACATTGCAAAGTTGAAGAAAACGAACAACTGAGGAATTTCAAGAAAAACTCAAATTGAATATTTTCAACTTGTGTTGGTGGCGTAACCCACTGTATAAGAATACTGATTTCAGAAGCTGCGTACAATTGTCGTAAGGATCTGAGAATCAAATTCTTCATTAATTTCTTCACACTTAGAGGGTTAGTCTTCATTGATTTGAGAAAAACATTACTTCGTGTGTTGCACATCTAAGTCATCAATTTTGCATAAGTGTTAGGATGTGTGTACTCTTCAAAGGACATTCGAAGATTCTAAGATATTTAGCTCACACCGCAACTTGCTAAATCTCTTCTCATCCAAGGGCTTTGTGAAGATATCGGCTAGCTGATCTTCAGTTTTCACATGCTCGATGGAGATATCGCCCTTCAACGCATGATCACAAAGAAAATGATGACGAATCTGAATGTGCTTTGTCTTCGAGTGCTGAACTGGGTTATGAGCAATTTTGATGGCACTCTCATTGTCACAATAGAGTGGCACATTCTTCACATTGATGCAGTAGTACTTGAGAGTTTGCTTCATCCATAGCAATTGAGCACACCACGAACTAGCAGCAATGTACTCAGCTTCAGCAGTAGAGAGTGATACATAGTTCTTTTTCTTCAAAGACCAACAGACCAAGGATCGTCCGAGGAAATGGCATGTGCCTGATGTTGACTTGCAGTCCACACGATTACCAGCATAGTCAAAGTCTGAATATCCAATGAGATCAAAAACCGAGCCCTTGGGATACCATAATACAAGTGTTGGAGTGTGAGCTAGATATCAAAGAATATGCTTCACAGCCTTATGGTTTGATTCCTTTGGTGTAGCTTGAAAGCGGGCACACATGCAAACACTAAGCATAATATCTGGCCTAGATGCACATAAATACAATAAAGAACCAATCATGGAGCGGTATACCTTTTGATCAAAGTCAATACCATTTTCATCAGTGCATAGATGGCCATTTGTGGGCATAGGGATTTTGACTCCTTTGCAATCTTGCATGCTGTATTTCCTCAATACATCCTTGAGGTATTTCTCCTGAGATATAAAAATGCCGTTTCGTTGTTGACAAATTTGAAGACCTAAGAAGAATTTCAATTCTCCCATCATAGACATTTGATATTCTTCACTCATCATATAGTAAAATTCATCACTTTAACGTTGGTCAGTACAACCAAAGATGATATCATCAACATATATTTGTCATACGAATAATTCATCATCATAAGCTTTGGTGAAGAGAGTTAGGTCAAGTGAACCGGGTTTGAAGCCTTTCTTCATGAGGAATTCCTTTAAAGTATCATACCACGCCCAAGGGGCCTGCTTGAGGCCATAAAGGGCTTATTGAGTTTGAAGACTTTGTCAGGATGCTTTGGATCTTCAAAACTTGTGTGTAGCCTTGAGCTACCAGGCATGCCTTATTCCTCACCACAAGGCCATTTTCATCTTGCTTGTTGCGGTAGATCCATTTTGTGCAGATGATATTGTGCTTGCGAGGGTCTGGTCGCTTGACAAGTTCCCAGACATTGTTGAGCTCGAACTGATGTAATTCTTCTTGCATAGCTTGAATCCACTCAGGCTCCAGAAATGCTTCATCTACCTTAGTGGGCTCTGTGATAGAGACAAAAGCAAAGTGCCCACAAAAGTTAGACAAATGTGAAGCTTTTGAGTGTGTGAGAGGACCTGGTTCTTTGATGTCGTTGATGATTCTCTCAATCTACACTTCATTAGCAATGTGAGGATGAGCTGGTTGACGATGAGGACTTTGCTCAACATTTTCTTCAGAGCCATTTTCTTCAGGTGCACCAGCATGATGTTCTTCATGTTCTGGAATGACTTCTTCAGCAGATTCTTTGGTAGGAATGACATCCTCAGTAGCCTTGAACTTAATGGATTCCTCAGGTGGTATTTCATCTAGCACAGGAGGTAGGTGCTCTCTTTGCGAGCCGTTAGTTTCATCGAACCGCACATCTACAGTTTCAACAACTTTGTGGTGATAGGTGTTGAAGACTCTGTAGGTGTGCGAGTCCTTACCATAACCAAGCATAAAACCTTCATGTGCTTTCAGTGCAAATTTAAAATTGTGATGAGGATCTCTAATCCAACATTTAGCACCGAAGACTTTGAAATAACTCAAATTGGGTTTCTTGTCCATGAGGAGTTCATATGAGGTCTTCCTGAAGAATTTGTGAGGATATACCCTGTTGATGATGTGGCATGCAGTATCAATTGCCTCAGGCCAGAAGCGAGAAGGCGTCTTGTACACATCAAGCATAGTGCGAGCCATCTCAACAAGAGTCCTGTTCTTGCGCTCCACGATGCCATTCTGCTGAGGAGTATAAGGAGCAGATAACTCATGAGTAATACCAAGTTCATCAAGATAGTCATCAAGACCAGTATTCTTGAACTCAGTTCCATTGCCACTTATGATGTGCTTGATCTTCACACCAAAGTTGGTTGAAGCCCTCGAGGAAAATTGTTTGAAGACTTCCTGCACTTTAGTTTTGTAAGTGATGATATGCACTGATGTCTACTACACAACCTTCTTCTTGTAGACGTTGTTGGGCCTCCAAGTGAAGAGGTTTGTAGGACAGTAGCTAATTTCCCTCAAGTGGATGACCTAAGGTTTATCAATCCGTAGGAGGCGTAGGATGAAGATGGTCTCTCTCAAGCAACCCTGGAACCAAATAATTAACAAAGAGTCTCTTGTGTCCCCAACACACCCAATACAATGGTAAATTGTATACGTGCACGAGTTCGGCGAAGAGATGGTGATACAAGTGGTATATGGATGGTATATAAAGGTTTTTGTTATCTGAAAATATAAAAACAGCAAGGTGACTAATGATAAAAGTGAGTGTAAACGGTATTGCAATGCTAGGAAACAAGGCCTAGGGTTCATACTTTCACTAGTACAAGTTCTCTCAACAATAATAACATAATTGGATCACATAACTATCCCTCAACATGCAACAAAGAGTCACTCCAAAGTCACTAATAGCAGAGAACAAATGAAGAGATTATGGTAGGGTACGAAACCACCTCAAAGTTATTCTTTCCAATCAATCCGTTGGGCTATTCCTATAAGTGTCACAAACAACCCTAGAGTTCATACTAAATAACACCTTAAGACACAAATCAACCAAAACCCTAATGTCACCTAGATACTCCAATGTCACCTCAAGTATCTGTGGGTATGATTATACGATATGCATCACACAATCTCAAATTCATCTATTCAACCAACAAATAGAACCTCAAAGAGTGCCCCAAAGTTTGTACCGGATGCACTAGAGCTATAAATGTATGAAAGCTCAACAAAAGAAACTAGTGGGTGTGCATCCAACTCGCTTGCTCACGAAGACCTAGGGCATTTTGAGGAAGCCCATCATTGGAATATACAAGCCAAGTTCTATAATGAAAGATTCCCAGTAGTATATGAAAGTGACAACATAGGAGACTCTCTATCATGAAGATCATGGTGCTACTTTGAAGCACAAGTGTGGTAAAAGGATAGTAGCATTGCCTCTTCTCTCTTTTTCTCTCATTTTTTTATTTTTTATTTGGGCCTTTTCTCTTTTTTTATGGCCTCTTTTTTTATCTTTTTTTATTTTTTGTCCGGAGTCTCATTCCGACTTATGGGGGAATCATAGTCTCCATCATCCTTCCCTCACTGGGACAATGCTCTAATAATGATGATCATCACACTTTTATTTACTTACAACTCAAGAATTACAACTCGATACTTAGAACAAAATATGACTCTATATGAATGTCTCCGGCGGTGTACCGGTATGTGCAATGACTCAAGAGTGACATGTATGGAAGAATTATGAACGATGGCTTTGCCACAAATATGATGTCAACAACATGATCATGCAAAGCAATATGACAATGATGAAGCGTGTCATAATAACGGAACGGTGGAAAGTTGCATGGCAATATATCTCGGAATGGTTATGGAAATGCCATAATAGGTAGGTATGGTGGTTGTTTTGAGGAATATATATGGTGGGTTTATGGTACCGGCGAAAGTTGCGCGGTACTAGAGAGGCTGGCAATGGTGGAAGGGTGAGAGTGCGTATAATCCATGGACTCAACATTAGTCATAAAGAAATCACATACTTATTGCAAAAATCTATTAGTTATTGAAACAAAGTACTATGCGCATGCTCCTAGGGGGATAGATTGGTAGGAAAAGACCATCGCTCGTCCCCGACCGCCACTCATAAGGAAGACAATCAATAAATAAATCATGCTCCCACTTCATCACACAACGGTTCACCATACATGCATGCTACGGGAATCACAAACTTCAACACAAGTATTTCTCAAATTCACAACTACTCAACTAGCATGACTCTAATATCACCATCTCCATATCTCAAAACAATTATCAAGTATCAAACTTCTCTTAGTATTCAATGCACTCTATATGAAAGTTTTTATTGTATCCCTCTTGGATGCCCATCATATTAGGACTAAATTCATAACCAAAGCAAATTAGCATGCTGTTTAGGACTCTCAAAATAATATAAGTGAATCATGAGAGTTCATCTATTTCTATAAAATAAAACACCACCGCTCTAGAAAGATATAAGTGAAGCACTAGAGCAAATGATAAACTACTCTGAAAGATAAAGTGAAGATCAATTAGTAGTCGAATAATTATGCAACTATGTGAAGACTCTCTAACATTAAGAATTTCAGATTTTGGGATATTATTCAAACAGCAAGCAAAACTAAATAAAATAAAATGATGCTCCAAGCAAAACACATATCATGTGGTGAATAAAAATATAGCTCCAAGTAAAGTTACTAATGAACGAAGACGAAAGAGGGGATGCCTTCCAGGGCATCCCCAAGCTTAGGCTCTTGGTTGTCCTTGAATATTACCTTGGGGTGCCTTGGGCATCCCCAAGCTTAGGCTGTTGTCACTCCTTATTCCATAGTTCATCGAATCTTTACCCAAACTTGAAAACTTCACAACACAAAACTTAACAGAAAACTCGTAAGCTCCGTTAGTATAAGAAAATAAATCACCACTTAGGTACTGTTGTGAACTCACTCTAAATTCATATTGGTGTAATATCTACTGTATTCCAACTTCTCTATGGTTCATACCCTCCGATACTACTCATAGATTCATCAAAATAAGCAAACAACACATAGAAAACAGAATCTGCCAAAAACAGAACAGTCTGTAGTAATCTGAATCAAACATATACTTCTGGAACCCAAAATTCTAAATAAATTGCTGGACGTGAGGAATTTATCTATTAATCATCTTCAAAAATAATCAACTAAGTATCACTCTCCAGTAAAACATAGCAGAAATATCGTGAGCGCTAAAGTTTCTGTTTTTTACAGCAAGATCGCAAAGACTTTCCCCAAGTCTTCCCAAAGGTTCTACTTGGCACAAACACTAATTAAAAGCATAAAAACCACATCTAAACAGAGGCTAGATAAATTATTTATTACTAAACAGGAACAAAAATCAAGGAACAAAAATAAAATTGGGTTGCCTCCCAACAAGCGCTATCGTTTAATGCCCCTAGCTAGGCATGATGATTTCAATGATGCTCACATAAATGATAAGAATTGAAACATAAAGAGAGCATCATGAAGAATATGACTAACACATTGAAGTCTAACCCACTTCCTATGCATAGGGATTTTGTGAGCAAACAACTTATGCGAACAATAATCAACTAGCATAGGAAGGCAAAACAAGCATAACTTTGAAACCTTAAGCACATAGAGAGGAAACTTGATATTATTGCAATTCCTACAAGCATGTATTCCTCCCTCATAATAATTTTCAGTAGCATCATGAATGAATTCAACAATATAACCAGCACCTAAAGCATTCTTTTCATGATCTACAAGCATAGAAAATTTACTACTCTCCACATAAGCAAGATTCTTCTCCTTCGAAATAGTGGGAGTATCATAAGAGACTCGAATACTATAAATTATTTCCACATTAAAAGAGTAATGTTTAGAAAAAGGGTAATCATAATCATGACAAGTTTTATAAATATAATCATCACTACTTTTTATAGCATATGTATCATCACAATAATTATCATAAGTAGCAACTTTGTTCTCATCATAATCAATTGAAACCTCTTCCAAGATAGTGGAATCATTACTAAATAAAGTCATGACCTATCCAAATACACTTTCATCAATGTAATCATCATAAGTAGGAGGCATTCTATCATCATTATAAATTTGCATATCAAAACTTGGAGACTAAAAATATCATCTTCATTAAACGTAGCATCCCCAAGCTTGGGACAAACATTAATTGCAGCAAATATATTCTCAAAAACATCATCTTCTTCAAACATAGCATCCCCAAGCTTGGGCCTTTTAATATCATTAGCATCATGGATATTCAAGGAATTCAAACTAACAACATTGCAATCATGATCATCATTCAAATATTTAGTGCCAAACATTTTAATGCATTCTTCTTCTAACACTTTGACACAATTTTCCTTTCCATCATACTCACGAAAGATATTAAGATGAAGCGTATGAGGCAAACTCAATTCCATTTTTGTGTAGTTTTCTTTTATAAACTAAACTAGCGCTAAAACAAGAAACTAAAAGATTCGATGCAAGATCTAAAGATATACCTTCAAGCACTAACCTCCCCGGCAACGGCGCCAGAAAAGAGCTTGATGTCTACTACACAACCTTCTTCTTGTAGACGTTGTTGGGCCTCCAAGTGCAGAGGTTTGTAGGATAGTAGCAAATTTCCCTCAAGTGGATGACCTAAGGTTTATCATTCCGTAGGAGGCGTAGGATGAAGATGGTCTCTCTCAAGCAACCCTGGAACCAAATAATTAACAAAGAGTCTCTTGTGTCCCCAACACACCCAATACAATGGTAAATTGTATAGGTGCACTAGTTCGGCGAAGAGATGGTGATACAAGTGGTATATGGATGGTTGATAAAGGTTTTTGTAATCTGAAAATATAAAAACAGCAAGGTAACTAATGATAAAAGTGAGCGTAAACGGTATTGCAATGCTAGGAAACAAGGCCTAGGGTTCATACTTTCACTAGTGCAAGCTCTCTCAACAATAATAACATAATTGGATCACATAACTATCCCTCAACATGCAACAAAGAGTCACTCCAAAGTCACTAATAGCGGAGAACAAACGAAGAGATTATGGTAGGGTATGAAACCACCTCAAAGTTATTCTTTCCAATCAATCCGTTGGGCTATTCCTATAAGTGTCACAAAAAGCCCTAGAGTTTGTACTAGAATAACACCTTAAGACACAAATCAACCAAAACCCTAATGTCACCTAGATACTCCAATGTCACCTCAAGTATCTGTGGGTATGATTATACGATATGCATCACACAATCTCAGATTCATCTATTCAACCAACACATAGAACCTCAAAGAGTGCCCCAAAGTTTCTACCGAAGAGTCAAGACGAAAACGTGTGCCAACCCCTATGCATAGGTTCATGGGCGGAACTTGCAAGTTGATCACCAACACATACATGAAGTGAATCAATAGAATACCCCGTTGTCACCACGGGTATCCCACGCAAGACATACATCAAGTGTTCTCAAATCCTTAAAGACTCAATCCGATAAGATAACTTCAAAGGCAAAACTCAATCCATTACAAGAGAGTAGAGGGGGAGAAACATCATAAGATCCAACTACAATAGCAAAGCTCATGATACATCAAGATCGTACCACCTCAAGAACACGAGAGAGAGAGAGAGAGATCAAACACATAGCTACTGGTACATACCCTCAGCCCCAAGGGAGAACTACTCCCTCCTCGTCATGGAGAGCACCGGGATGATGAAGATGGACACCGGAGAGGGATTTCCCCCTCCGGCAGGGTGCCAGAACGGGTCTAGATTGGTTTTCGGTGGCTACGGAGGCTTCTGGCGGCGGAACTCCCGATCTATTATGCTCCCCGAAGTTTTTAGGGTATATGGGTATATATGGGAGGAAGAAGTACGTCGGTGGACCTGCGGGCTGTCCACGAGGCAGGGGGGCGCGCCCAGGGGGGTGGGCACGCCCCCCACCCTCGTGGGCAGCCCAGGACTCTCCTGGTCCAACTCCGATACTCTGTGGGCTTCTTCTGGTCCAAAAATAAGTTCCGTGAAGTTTCAGGTCAATTGGACTCCGTTTGATTTTCCTTTTCTGCGATACTCTAAAACAAGGAAAAAACAGAAACTGGCACTAGGCTCTGGGTTAATAGGTTAGTCCCAAAAATAATATAAAAGTGTTTAATAAGGCCCATAAACATCCAAAACAGATAATATAATAGCATGGAACAATCAAAAATTATAGATACATTGGAGACGTATCATGCACCCATGTATAATGATAATAGTCATCAACAATGACAAAGCCATATAAAGATGTAGGATTGGTAAATGTGGCATAATGAGTAGGGCCAAAGAGATCCATGTGAAGCAGTTCAAATGGACGAGTGGTAGTCATGATGGTCTTTGAGGGATGCTTGGCCTTGGTCATCTTTCCAGCTTCACAAGCTCCACACAAATGGTCCTTGAGGAATTTGACATCCTCGATGCCGATGACATGCTTCTTCTTCACGAGCGTGTGCAAGTTCCTCATGCCAGCATGACCAAGTCGTCGATGCCATAGCCAGCCTTCTGAAGCTTTTGCAAGTAGATATGTGGCAGGTTGTGGTCCTGTAGAGAAATCAACAATATACAAATCTCCTCTCCTAAAGCCTTCGAAGACTTTGGAATTGTCAGCTTCCATTATCACAACACAACGACTTGCCAAAGACAACAACCATATCAAGATCACAAAGCATTGAGACAGACATGAGGTTGAACCCTAAGGACTCGACAAGCATGACTTTGTCCATGTGTCTATCCTTTGAGATTGCAATGTTACCTAGACCCAATACCTTGCTTTTGCCTTTGTCAGCGTAGGTGATATGCTTCAGATGCGATGGAGATAAAGCAGTGTCCATCAATAAGCTCCTATCACCAGTCATGTGATTTGTACATCCACTGTCGAGGACCCACTCAGTGGCTTTGGGTTGATCATCCTGTAGATGAATTAGTGCATCTTACGAACTCATATACTTCCTAAGTGAATAATATGACATCAAATTCATCAGATCAATTTCATCAAGTGATAGAACACATAAAATAGTATGAGGCCGTGAGAAATGAAAATTCATTTCTTCATGCTTAACTTGCATCCTTTCAAGCATATTCAGGTCTCCAGTAAATTCTTCAGACATTTAAGTTCGTCTAGAGACCTGACCCTGCATAAAAGATTAGTTCTTTTTCTTCACCATCCACATCTGAATGGGTGGTAAAGAGTTCATCATTCTGCGAGCTCCATAAGAGAAAGGTGGCATAGATGCCAATCCACTTCGTTTCACATAAGAGGGGTTAGGGTAAGCATATGAGTAAGCATAGAAATTATTCGAGGATTTATGAACATAATGATTTGAAGAATAATGCACATATCCATAACCCTTAGTCTTTCCCTGCAAAACTGTCGGCGTTCTGGGAACGGGGGTCCCCAGACTTGCATGCCTGCGGCGTGGCTCAAAGGGGGGCCCAGCACGGCCCATCTTCACCAACACAAACTCAAGACCCTCGCGAGGGGCCAAGCCTCACGGGGCGGACGACACGAAGCTTCCTCAGGCACGGCCTCGTCAGGCTGGCTCACGAGGAGGCGGAGAGATCAAGGCGGGGTACCTCGCGAGGTGCCTGTGACGCAAGCCATGACGACTCAGGGCGCCAGGCGGGTGCCAGCCCGCGCATCGTCCTCCTTTCCTCTTTGGTGCAAAGGGGGCAAGCGCAGCCGCGGAGTACCTAGGCATCAGGCAAAGGTTGCCATTTCGGTGCAATGAGACCAAGACCAGGAGGACTACGAGATGGAGGTCACCATGGAGCCCAAGACGGCGTCATCACCAGAGCTTTGCGTAGGCGAAGACTACTTTTGTTAGGATAGCTGATTCTTGCTGTCCCCTTTCAAATTAGCCCGCCATTGTTGGCTCCCTTCCCGCTCAATATTTGGGAAGAGGACCAGGGCCTCTATAAATAGGACTAGCCACCCATAGAGCAAGGGGGTTGGGTGGTAGGAAGAAAGAGGCTCGTTAGAGAGGCTAGAAGCAGAGAGAAAGAGAGAGAGAAAGGTGGATGAACTCCTCCCATCAGTTCATCTCCCTAGCCAAGAACAGACCCTCACGAGGCTGTTCTTCCTTGCATTGTTCGTCATCATGAGCCCAAGAGGCAATCCACACACCACACACTGGAGTAGGGTATTACACCACAACGGTGGCCCGAACCAGTATAAACCCTGTGTCCCTTGTGTTGTTCTTTTCATAGCTTATATCCTAGCATGGTGGAGGGGTGCAGGTAGGTAGGAGGCGAAATCTCCACGCGCACCCCAGTGTTCGAACCTCAAGGGTCTGCCGGAACCCGAAATCCGACATTTGGCGCGCCAGGTAGGGGTGCGCCGGAATTCGTCTTCCACCGCCCCGCTCTCCTCCGAAATCACGCTCATGTCTGACGCACATCGGGCCCACGCGGAGCGCTGGGCCGCCATCGCTTCCCGCGTCGCCCAGACAGCCCCTGTCGGCGGGCGTCCTCGTCGTTCCCCGTCACCTGCCGTCAACGCCGCCACCGGCCCGGCGGGGGACGAGCAGCAAGCATCGTCTCAGCATCCATCCGTGCGCCAAGACGGCCGCACCGCGACTCCCTCGCTCGCCCCAGCTGGATCTTCGTCCCGCGCACTCCGCGCGCCCATGGAGGCTCGGGCTGCACTCATCGCGGCGAACAAGCTCCTGCGCTACCATCCCGTCGACGACGTCTACGAAGAATGGCTCGGCCGCGTCGCCGAGCTCGTCCGTGCTACAGGGGGTTCTTCCGCGCCGTCCGTTCCCCTGCACCGCACCCCGCCCCGCGCGGGCAACGAGGCTCCAGCGGCGCCCCGGCCGCCTCCTCCCCAAGAAGACGCCATGGCTCCAAGGCGCGTGGCCCCTGGGCGGAACCCGCTCCATCAGGTGCCAGTGCGGCAAGAGCAGAGCTGCCAAGAAGTCCCTCGCCCGCCAGAAGTTGCCCGGGCGCTACCTGCTCCAGCACGTCGCGACCATCCTCCTGCTCCGGCGCGTGGGGACATGCAAGACCAGGCTCTCCATCACCCAAGGCCTCCCGTGGCCACAGCAGGCTACCGCGCTTACACCACCGAGCTGCGCAGCGTCGCGTGGCCAGGCAAGTTCAAGCCAGACCTGCCTCCTCGCTATGACGGCATGGCCGACCCTGCGGAGTTCCTCTAGCTCTACGAGCTGGGCATCGAAGCTGCCAACGGAGACGAGAAGGTCATGGCGAACTGGTTTCCCATGGCGCTCAAGGATGGGGCCCGCACCTGGCTCCTGAACCTGGCTCCAGGCACAATCTCCTCCTGGGAAGAGATGCGCACCCGCTTCATCGCCAACTTCCAAGGTACTCGCGACCGGCCACCCGCCGTGAGCGACATGCGCCGCATCAAGCAACAACCCGGGGAGACCCTGCAGAAGTACATCCAGCGCTTCAACAACGCACGCCTCAAGATTCCCAAGGTGACTGAAGAGGCCATCATCTCAGCCTTCTCCGACGGCGTGCGCGACGTCAAGATGAAGGAGGAGCTGGCGATGCATGAAGACCTGTGCACTTCTTTGGAGCTGTTCAACTTGGCGAACAAGTGCGCCAGGGCTGAGGAAGGGCGTCTCTCCCTCCTTGAGCTGCCTGCCGCAGACCCAGAAGAGAAGAAGCTCAAGGCCAAGGAAGTGAAGCGCAAGGGGGCTGCCGTGCTCGCGGCAGAACCAGACACCAAGCGGGGCAGAGATCAGCCCGAACCTCCCAAGGGCAGCCGGTACTGCGTGTACCACGACCTCCACACCCACAACACCAGCGAATGCCAAGAACTCCGAGCCGTGCGTGAAGGAAGGATCGGCCGTCGCCCTGACCGTGGTGACCGGGGATACGGCCGAGGAGGAGGAAGGAACGCAGGGCGCTGGGAAGACCGTGGCCCGCGCCAGGGGTGGCGCGACCAACCTCGTGAGGATCGCTGGCAAGACCCACCTCGCGAGGGAGGCTGGAGGGATCATCCTCGCGAGGATCGCCCGCAAGGCAACGCAGGCCTCCCACCGCTGCCGCCGCAGCCAAGGAGAAACGAGGACCGCCACCAGGACGAGGAGGCTGGGGCTTCCAGGAGCCGCGCGCGATCGCCTGCATCCTGGGCGGAGCTCAGGCCCCAGCCTCTCAGCGCATCTTCAAGCAGTTCGCCCGCGAAGTGAATGCAGCCCTCCCCAGGCTCGAAGCCACGCGCCCTCTTAGGTGGTCGGCGTGCGCCATCACCTTCAGCTCAGCAGATCAACTCAAGTGTGCGGCTACAGCCGAAGTCCTCCCGATGCTTTGTTCCCCAATCATCAGCAACATGGTGGTCACCAAGACCCTCATCGATGGCGGGGCAGGGCTCAACGTCCTGTCCGTAGAGACATTCAACAACCTCCAAGTGCCCTACAGCCAGCTTCAGCCAACCAAGCCCTTCTCCGGTATCACCGACGGCTCCACGGTCCCGATCGGGCAGGTCCGCCTCCCCGTCACCTTCGGGGCACGTGACAACTACCGCACCGAGCTCATCGACTTCGACGTCGCTCACATCCGCCTGCCGTACAACGCCATCCTCGGGTACCCGGCGCTGGCCAAGTTCATGGCCGTGACTCACCACGGCTACAACGTCCTCAAGATGCCAGGAAGCGGCGGAGTCATCATGGTGCCCTGTGAAGAGAAGGACACAATGTGTTCCCTGGAGCGAGCCTTTCAGGCCGCATCACTGGAAGACCCGGATCGCGGAAGCAGGAGGCTTCCCGTGGCCGCCCCAAGAAGAAGAAGACATCGTCCGGCCTGGCCCCTCAGGAGGTAGGCCCCTCTGGGCCCGTGCCTGCCAGGGGGAACCTCCTTCCATCGCATAGGAAAGCGCGCCCGGCGCCCTCCTTAGGCAGGGCTCGGGGGCTCTCCCCTGGAGGGCCACCGACCTAGCAAGGGTCACGAGGGAGGCGCTGGGGCACCACATGGAGGCGTGTTTCGAAGCACGTTTCCCTCAAGAAGGAGCAAGGCAAGGAGATCCAGACCCACAGGAGTTCGTCAGCAAGGCAATTCAGGAGCTACAGGAGTCCAGAGTCATGAGAGGCGTCTGCCGCCTACCAACAGTGGATCCCCATCCAGGCGAGGATGGCGGGCTGCGCGTCTGCGTCGACGTACCAGGGCTCAACCAAGTCGCCTCCCTGGAGCGCCTCTGGCCCTCGCGAGTGGGGCGCTGCGGAGGTCCACCCCACAGCTATGTTCGCATGCCTTACGGCTTGCCGAGCGCGGCTGACGCATACCAGCGCCTCATGAGGGGCATCACGGAGGCACAAGAGGCCAGGTGCTCCGCAGCCCTGGCGGAGATGAAGATGGCCCGCGAGGAACCGCCAGCGCCTCCGGAGCCTCCCGAGGCCCCTGGGCCTGGGGGGCTCATGAGGATCGGCTTCCGCAGCCCACCGAGCCGGCTACACCAACACCCCTTCGTCTTCAGCGTCATTAGGTGACATCTTTCAAGTTTCACTTCCGGCTGGGAGCACCCCCAGGGCTGCGTTATTCCCAGGGCGCGTGGGTCCATCCCTGCGGTGTGTATCCCTTTTATTTCGCGTCGTTAGCTTACCTTGTTGGGGGCGCCCCTCGGGCTGCATGATCCCCAAGCCGCTCGGGCCAGGCCCAGCGGCATGTACCCCATTTGCGTTCATTTCCGGTTATGCGTTAGAACCGCCATGCTTGATTATTTGATGCCGGTCCGCGGCGCCTCCTCTTCTCCATGTTGACCACTTGCATGTTAAAGGGGGGGGGGGTACCTGAGCATCGCGACTTAGGGCTCTTACTGGCTCTCCAGCCCTCACCCTCTGGCCTTGACCACGGCATCGAGACCTAGCATACCAGCGACGACTGAGACCAGCTCGAGGGCCGGGACCCAAGGACGTAGAGTGCATGCATCTAACCGAACTTGCAGGGACACAACACAAGATAAGGCCCAGTGCCAGGCGCAACCCGCCTAGAGGTAGGGCCCCGTGAGTCCCGCGCTGGCTCACGGGTGCCCAGATACACCTCGCCAGGCCCTACCATACCAGCCACGTGTCAGGGCGGGGTTGTACACGTCCCGGGGGCTCCTCCCGGAGGGGGCCCCCTCCCACGCACCAGTGGAAGCACCATGCTCCGCGCTGGCTGACGACACTGCCGAGGAGCGGCTATGCCCGTACTCATACGGAAGCGCTATGCTCCGCGCTGGTGATAAACAACTGAGGGTGGCCTCCGGGCCGCATCAACCTCAGGGAGCCCAGTGCTCAGTGTCTAGCCTCATCGCAATGCCTCCCCTCGGGAGTGCCGCGCAAGGGGGCTGGGCACGGGGGCTGCGCCAGGGTCACGCCCAGACGCTCACCGCCCATCCAGGTCCCCACGGGCCTGGTTCGTCACGCGCCTCTCCCCGAGCGAAGCCAAGGTATGAAGGCCGTTTGAGCATCAAGGGGGACTCCTGAGCATCGCGACTCAGGAGCCTAACTGGTCACGTAGCCCCTCACTCCTTTGGTCCCGTCCTGGTTTCCGGTCGGGGCTATTGCTGTGTGAGGTACGCGTGGGGCCGGGCTCTGCAGACGTAGGACGGTGGATCCACCCACATCACACCTCCCTACTTGTTGTTCGTGCGCCAAGGGGGACTCCTGAGCATCGCGACTCAGGAGCCTAACTTGTCACGTAGCCCCTCACTCCTTGGTCCCGTCCTGGTTTCCGGTCGGGGATATTGCTGGGCGAGGTACGCGTGGGGCTGGGCTCTGCCGGCGTAGAACGTAAGCAAGTAGGAAGGAAAAGCACAAATTTCAAAGGAATTCTAAAGCAAATATTGCAGTCCACACTGTTATCCCAATATCAGGCGGAAGTTTAAACGCCTCCCCAAGGCATGATACATGTGTAGGAATTAAAAGCAGGACATGAGCCACGATGGAGTCACTTGGCGACGGGGGAGCAGCGCGGCGTGGGTTCGCCTCACGGAGCAGCGGGGTCGGCAACGCCTTGCTCCGGCTTGGTGCTGAAGGCCCGAAACTTCCCCAGCAGAGCCTCTGTGCGACCCTTCACGGCCTCGGCAGCAGCCGCCGCACGCTTGCCGCTCACGGGCTCCAGCAGGCTGTCGAGGTCGAACCCGGGATCACGAAGGTGGATGTGGGTGAGAACCCGCGTCAGTGCTGCAGAAGACAGAACACGCGCCTCGGCCTCGGCCGTAGGGCCGATGCCAAGGGCGACATCTTCAAGAGCGTGGACCAAGAAGGGAAGCAGCTTGGCGGGGCCGTCCTCGGCGCCGGCCAGCGGGCTCTCCAGGCCGCTGTCGTAAAGCGTCCTCAGCGAGGAGAGAGCCTTCGCCTCCAGCTCTATGAAGGCCGCGCGGTCTTCGGCAAGGACCAGGGCCTTGTCGTCCAGCTCGGCCTTCCTCGCCCCCAATTCCTGCTCCAGCGCGCCTAGGCAGTCGCGGCATTTCTTGAGCTTGGCCTCCCGGCCCTCGACGGCCACCTCGCGAGCCTTCACGCCTTCTTCCTGCTCTTGGTGAAGGCGAACCTCTTTCGCAAGCTGATCCCGCAGGCCCTGCAGCTCGTCCTCCAACGCCTTGCAGCGACCATGGACGTCGACCACCTCTCCCAGGGCTGCATCGCGAGCAGCCTTCGCCTCAAGGACGGCCTGCTTCTCCTCGTCGCATGCCGTCGAGGCCTGGACCGGAGCCGCCCGAATCGAAGCGTCGGAGCGAACCCATCCAGAAACCAACTCCAAGCGCCCAGCCACTAGGCGAGGGTCGGCGCCGAGAAGATCCTGCCGCAGCCTGTCCAGCTCAGCAACAGCGCGGTCCAGAACGGTGGAAGGAGTCGGGGAGATAGCAGCCGGTGGAGTAGGAGGAGAAGGCGGCAGCACGGCCGCAGCATCCTGAGGCGGAGTCTGCCGCGCCCTGGCAGCTGTAGCAGCGGCGGCAGACGGGAGCACCTCGGGAGCCACTTGGGCCGTGGGGGCTGAGCTCGCCCCAGCCGGCTCAGTCAGGCCCCGCGAGGACGACCGGGCGGGAGAAGCTTATGCGTCGTGGTCACCTTCCTTCAGGGGCGCTGTCACGAATGGAACCTCAGGTGCCCCATTTGACTTCTTTGCTGCGGGCGCCAACCTATCCAAAGATGCGGACATCAAGCCTCAGAAGCAGAGCAAGAGATAAAGACAAGAATCGAATGCTTACGGGTCATCGCCAGTGAGCTCAAGCGGCCTCCGGCCAAATTTGAAGCCTGAAAGCCGGCTAGAAGGGTCAACCTCGGGAAGCTTGGAGGCGGAAGGTGCATCTGCGGTTCGCCCCGGGGCCGGGGGAGACCCGCGGGAGATCTGCCCGGTCCTGTCCTTCTTCGGGATCGAGGGCGAGCTCCCGCCGTCCTGCTCGTCGTTGTCTTCATCGTCATCCTCGTCGTCATCGTTCGGAGAGAGGTGGAGAATGCAGGACCTGCGCCGGGGGAGGGGAGCCCTCGACTCTCCGTCAGTCGCCTCGGAGTCAGGCCCTTTTCCGCGCTCCCCTCCTTCTTCCTCTTCGCTGGAGTCGCCGGAGGGCACGTCCACCGGTCCCTCGGGAGCCTCCAGGGGCACGGGCCCTTCCCCGTTGAAGACGGGCATGGACTTCACTACCCGCTCCCAGTCGTCGCGGAGGAACAAGGGTGTAGGAGCACCCTCCAACCTCGCCACATTGCCCCGACAAGAGATTGGAGAACCGCAGCCAAGTCTCCATCGGCCCAGGCCACGGGGCTCGGACGGGGCCTCCACATTGGAAGCGAGTACTGCCGAAGCGGAGCCAGCTAGTGCTCCAGGAACTCCCTCAGCGACGACGCGCCGGTCAGCTTCACCGCCGCCATGTCGGCCGGCCTCAGATCCGCGTCCATCTTCTCCAACACCATCTTCGCGCGGGGATCCGTGAGCTCCGCTCGACCCCAGTTGCTGGACCTCATGGGCTGCTCGGTGGGAAATATCAGCCGAGGGTGGATGCGCTCAGCGTCCACCAAGACCCACTTGCTCCTGAAGCCCTCAATCCTCTTCCCAGAGTTCGAGATGGCAATGGCGCCACCGTACGCGACGAAGCTCGCGCACGCGGAAGCAGGACCGCGAGAGGTCCGGAGGGAGAAGTAGTGGCGCAGCAAGGCCACTGAGGGCTGCACCCCAACGTGGGCCTCGCAATAATAGGCAAAGATCGCGAGGAGAAGGACGGAGTTGGGATGGAGATGCAGAGCCTGCAGCTTGTAATGGCGGAGGACAGAGAAGAAGAACTCAGAGAAGGGAGGCACCAGGCCAGCAACAATGGCACTTACGAAGAGTGGATAGAAGGTGCTCCTCTGACCCTCAGGGGTGGCGGAGCCGGCCTTGAACACCTTCGCCCCGTTGATGCCTCGCGACGTCGCTATCCAGCGCAACCGGGCAAGGCCCACCTCCGACACGTTCGGCGGGTCCAGGGCAGAAGAGTACCAAGCTGCGGCCGGGGGTTGGCGAGGTGCCATGGCTTCCTGGGTCACACGGTCAGAGCAGATCTGGAGATTTCGGAGGAAGGAAGGAGAAGCGCGGGAAAGGGGATCTGAACAGCAACCGGGGAAGCAAGAAGAAGGGCCTAGGCAGATGCCACTCCCTTATCAACTCGCGCGGCTCCTAAGGCGCCCACATCCAGTCAACCGCCACGCGGCGCCCAAGGCCGCAGGCTGTTAGGGCCCGCGGCGCTTCTCTCTTGCCCTTCCGCCTCCCTGCACGGCCAAGTCCGGGCGCGCCTTGGGCCCGGGGGCTATTGTCGGTGTTTTGGGAATGGGGGTCCCCGGACTTGCCTGCCTGCGGCCTGCGGCGTGGCTCAAAGGGGGGCCCAGCACGGCCCATCTTCACCAACACAAACTCAAGACCCTCGCGAGGGGCCAAGCCTCGCGGGGCAGACGACACAGAGCTTCCTCAGGCACGGCCTCGTCAGGCTGGCTCACGAGGAGGCGCAGAGATCAAGGCGGGGTACCTTGCGAGGTGCCTGTGACGCAAGCCATGACGACTCAGGGCGCCAGGCGGGTGCCAGCCCGTGCAGCGTCCTCCTTTCCTCTTTGGTGCAAAGGGGGCAAGCGCAGCCGCGGAGTACCGAGGCATCAGGCAAAGGTTGCCATTTGGGTGCAACAATACCAAGACCAGGAGGACTACGAGATGGAGGTCACCATGGAGCCCAAGACGGCGTCATCACCAGAGCTTTGCGCAGGCGAAGACTACTTTTGTCAGGATAGCTGATACTTGCTGTCCCCTTTCAAATTAGCCCGCCATTGTTGGCTCCCTTCCCGCTCAATATTTGGGAAGAGGACCAGGGCCTCTATAAATAGGACCAGCCACCCACAGAGCAAGGGGGTTGGGTAGTAGTAAGAAAGAGGCTCGTTAGAGAGGCTAGAAGCAGAGAGAAAGAGAGAGAGAAAGGTGGATGAACTCCTCCTATCAGTTCATCGCCCTAGCCAAGAACAGACCCTCGCGAGGCTGTTTTTCCTTGTATTGTTCGTCATCATGAGCCCAAGAGGCAATCCACACACCACACACTGGAGTAGTCTATTACACCACAACGGTGGCCCGAACTAGTATAAACCCTGTGTCCCTTGTGTTGTTCTTTTCATAGCTTTGATCCTAGCATGGTGGAGGGGGGCAGGTAGGTAGGAGGCGAAATCTCTGCGCGCACCCCATAGTTCGAACCTCAAGGGTTTGCCGGAACCCGAAATCCAACAGAAACCAAAGTGTTAGCACGATGATATTCATATGAGGACTTTGATCCATGTGAGGAATGTGGTCCATATTAGGACTTGGATCCATATGAAGACTTTGGTCCATATGAAGAATTTGATTTGGGGTTCCTATTCTTCACAGGTGGTGTCATGATGACATTCACCTGAAGACTTTCAAGGCACCTTTTGGGAACCCAGATTTTCTTCATAGGAGGACTGTTCCTGCAATTAGTGCCAACATATCTAGCAAATACTTCACCATTCTGATTTTTGAATAGCTTATAGTTGGAGTCAAATGACTCATTAGAAGAATATGAAGATTCACATGTAAAGCCAGATAAAGTAGATGGATCCACTGAAGGTCCCTTTGCAGCAACCCATGAGGTTTTGGGATACTGCTTAGGTTTCCAGTAGGTCCCATCAACATTGAGTTTCCTCTCAAAGGCAATACCCTCTTTTCTAGGGTTCCTGTTGAGGATCTTCTTGTTAAGCACATCACAAAGAGCCTGATGCCCTTTGAGGCTTTTGTACATGCCTGTCACATACAATTCCTTCAGCCCTGCATGGTAATTGATACTAGCAGCATCCTCAGATGAGGAATTAGTGATAGTAGAGACAGTTGAATAATTTGCAGCAATTCAAGCATTTGAACTTGCAGGTGAAGAATTAGCAGATTCACATTCAATGCACTTCAAACATGGAGGAATAAATTCTTCGTGAGCAATGCTGATCTGTTGAGCAAGTAATGAATCACGCTCCTTCTGAAGATCTTCATAACTCACTCTCAACTGCTCAAGGTCTTACTTTCTTTGAATAAATTCATAAGAAAGCGTCTCATGATCAGATAAGAGAGTGTTATGATGACTCTGAAGATTGTCAAACTTGGACTGAAGTCTCTAAAGATTTTCAGTCAAAGTTTTAGTGTGATCCATTTCTTCACCCAACATATCTAGCATGTTTTGAAATTTTTCCAAAGCTCTTTGTTGTCTAGTGGCAAGGGAAGCAAGTTTGGTATAGCTGGGTCCAAATTCATCACCAGATTCATCATCACTGGACTCAAATAGGTAGCATTCAGTTACCTTGGCACCTTTTGCCATAAGGCATGGTGAAGAGTATGATGATTGTGGATTGAAAGTCATAGCCTTGCATGATTCCATGAAATCCCCAAACCAGGGATCATGGTAAGTTCGATGACCTTCATAGACCTCAGATAGACGATCCCAGATGAGCTTCGCATGGCAGAGATGCATAACATTCCTGAATTGGTTTTGCGACAACCCGGAGCAGATGATGTCCTTCACCGTGAGGTTAAGTAGAGTGTACTTGCGAATATCATGAGCCTCCGCCATCTTCCATAGGTCCTTAAGACCAATCTTAGTGACGGTCCAGAATTTGCTGTTCATCGCCATGAGGCACTTCTTCATCATGGCCTTCCACTTGGGATAATCATGACCGTCAAAGATGGGGCCTGTCACTGTCTTCATTCCCGCGGTCGACATAACTAAAACTCCAGGCGATTAAACCAAAATCACACAGAACAAGGGAGTACCTTGCTCTGATACCAATTGAAAGTGCGTTAAGTCGACTAGAGGGGGGGTGGTGAATAGGCGATTTTTATGAATTCTTCACTGAGGAATTTCAGGGTGAGGAAATTCCCAAGCGAAGAACTACTTGCAGTGGAATAAGTACTCAGATGCAGACATAACATAACATAAGCACAATCATCATGATGAAATGAAAACAAGCACAGAGTATAGAGACCGTAAACACAGGATAAAACAGGATGAAGACAAACAGACTGAAGAAATTGGACTGAGGAAATTGAGGAAGTCTTCAGTCAAAGTCTTCAAACAGATATGAACAGGTACACAATACAGTAAAGAGGAAATGCAAGGGTTGAGGAAAAAGAACCAATTCGCTCAGTGAAGACAATGATTTCATAGACTAGTTCCAACTGCTGTGACAGTCGTACATATGGTTGGAGCGGCTAGGTATTCAAACCTGAGGACACCCAGTCCCGGACACACCGTCCTCACTGTATTCTCCTTGAGCTAAGGTCACACAGACCTTGCCCAATCACTCGTGGTAAGTCTTCAGGTAACTTCCAAACCTTCACAAACTCGGTCACCCGGCGATCCACAATTTCCTCTTGGATGCTCTAGACCATGACGCCTAACCGTGTGAAGGATGCACAATCCTCAAAGGTAACAAGCGTCGGATCCACACAAGAACAATCTCTTCAGTGATGCTCAATCACTTTGGGTTTGTAGGTGTTTGGGTTTGGGTTTTTGGTTTTTCCTCACTTGATGATTTTCGCTCAAAGTCCTCGGAGGATGGGATGCTCTCAATGTCAAGTGTCAGTTTCTCGCGGAGCAGCCAACCAGCTAGTGGTTGTAGGGGGTGGCTATTTATAGCCTAGGGAGCAGCTTGACACGATAAGACATAAATGCCCTTCAATGATATGACTGTTAGGTGGATAAGATATTTTTGGACAGTTGGCGCATAACACAACAACGGTCGGAAATTTGAGGTTCAAATTCCTCAGGGCTACCATGTTCCTCACTTGTAGGCAATTCGCACTGGCGAATTCCTAACTCCTCAGTCAGGACAAATTCCTTAGGGACCAAAAGAACTTCGTCTCTATCACTAAAGAAATTGACTGAACTGTATGAGATTTCCAACAGCTTCACTCGAAGGGATTGGTAGGTGTAGGATTTTGAGTTGAGCATCACCTCAAAGCTTTTCCTTCATTTTACCTCGACTCCCTTTAACAGTACGGTGTTTCCTATGACTCAAGAAAGAGAAAATGAAACTATGAAAACAAAAGTCTTCACGCTTCATGTTCCTCGCACGAATATCAAGACTTCACGATCACACCAATTTCTTCACTTTCAAAGTCTTTAGAAAGTCTTCTGAAATCCAAAGTCTTCAGTTGAAGACATTCATTTTTAGGGGTCGACTTTCTATGTAAATATCAAACTCCTCATAGACTTATAGACCTGTGTACACTCACAAATGCATTAGTCCCTTAACCTATAAGTCTTCAATACACCAAAATCACTAAGGGGCACTAGATGCACTTACAACTACCCTACAGGTGAAGGGGAGATTCATCTGGAAAATGCTTTAAGGAGTACCTGTCTATGGAGAAAGGAGTACATCAAGCTTCCAAACTGGACACCTCCTCTTCCGCCGCCACCGCGTTAGGGCACTCCGCCGCTTCCTCCTCCTCCTCCTCTAGTGAGTGATCAGGGCACTCCGCCTCCTCCTCCTTCTCCGGCGTGTGAGGGCACTCCGCCTCCTCCTCCTCCGGCGCATCGGACCACTCCGCCTCATCCTCCGCCTCCTCTGGTGTGTCAGTGGACTCCGCCACGTCAGCAACGACGGAAGAGAGACGCCTCCGCTCCGGCGGTTAGCAGTACAAGAGGCGTGGAAATTTTTTAAAGCTGGTCCAAGCCTGAAGCCTCTTACAAAGTTACTATATGAGAGGACTAACAAGGAAACTGATGAAATCATGGAAGCCAAAGTGCAGGCCCATTTTTCACGGAAACCTCCACCCCCAAAGGAAACGGTAGATCCGGTGAAAGCAAAGCACACTCTAGATGCCCTGAAGCGACCACCACCGCCTCCACCGGATTCCAACTATGTCCACTGTATTAAAAAGACATATGATGAAGCACGGTGGTCGGGAAGTACTTCCAGTGATGCAATATTAGCACAACGAAGAAGTGGGGAAACAATTCCCCAGCTCAGCGAACAGGCGAAGCAATCGTGCCCCCCGCTCAAGGTGTCTAGCGATATCATCGCTTATCATCCGGGGCTACTGATACGTCCATTTTGCATCATGTTTTCTTACTGTTATTTATGATGTTTTATACATAATAATGCTTTTTGGAGTAATTCTAATGCCTTTTCTCTCATAATTTGCAAGGTACACACGAAGGGGGAGAATTCTGGCAGCTGGAAATCTGGACCTGGAAAAGCTACGTCAGGCCACCTATTCTGCACAACTCCAAAGAAGCTGAAACTTCATAAGGATTTTTTATGGAATATATAAGAATTATTGGAGCAAATAACTACCAGAGGGGGGCCACCATGTGGGCACAACCCACCTGGGCGTGCCAGGGCCCCCTAGCGCGCCCTGGGGGTTGTGGCCTTCTCCGCCCACCTTCGATGCCCATATTTTGGTATATAAGTCATTTTGACCTATAAAAAATAATAAGAGGAGGCTTTCGGGATGAAGCGCCGCCGCCTTGAGGCGGAACTCTGGCAGGAGCACTTTTTCCCTCCGGCGGAGCGATTCCGCCGGGGGAACTTCCCTCTCGGAGAGGGAAATCATCGTCATCATCAGCACCAACAGCTCTCCCATCTTGGGGAGGGCAATCTCCATCAACATCTTCAACAAAACCATCTCCTCTCAAACCCTAGTTCATCTCTTGTGTTCAATGTTGTTACCGAAACTATATATTGGTACTTGTGGGTGACTAGTAGTGTTGATTACATATGTAGTTGATTACTATATGGTTTATTTGGTGGAAGATTATATGTTCAGATCCAATATGCTATTTAATACCCCTCTGATCATGAGCATGTTTATCATTTGTGAGTAGTTACCTTTGTTCTTGAGGTCACGGAGAAATCATATTGCAAGTAATCATGTGAATTTGATATGTGTGTTCGATGTTTTGATTGTATGTATGTTGTGATTCCCTTAGTGGTGTATTGTGAACATCAACTACATGACACTTCACCATATTTGGGCCTAAGGGAATGCGTTATGGAGTAGCAATTAGATGATGGGTTGCAAGAGTGACAGAAGCTTAAACCCCAGTTTATGCACTATTCCACAAGGGACCGATTGGATCCAAAAGTTTAATGCTATGGTTAGAATTTATTCTTAGTACTTTTCTCGTAGTTGCAGATGCTTGCGGGAGGGTTAATCATAAGTAGGAGGTTTGTTCAAGTAAGAATATCACCTAAGCACCGGTCCACCCACATATCATATTATCAAAGTAGCGAACATGAATCGAACCAACATGATGAAAGTGACTAGATGAAATTCCCGTGTACCCTCAAGAACGCTTTGCTTATCATAAGAGACCGTTTTAGCTTGTCCTTTTCCTCAGAAGGATTGAGCTACCTTGCTGAACTTTTGTTACTACTATTGTCACTTGCTCGTTACAAATTATCTTGCTATCAAACTACTTTGCTACTTACAATTTCAGCACTTGCAGACATTACCTTACTGGAAACTACTTGTTATTTCCTTCTGCTCCTCGTTGGGTTCGACACTCTTACTTATAGAAAAGAGCTACAATTGATCCCCTATACTTGTGGGTCATCAAGGCTATTTTCTGGCACCATTGCCGGGGAGTGAAGCACCTTTGGTAAGTGGAATTTGGTAAGGAAACATTTATATAGTGTGCTGAAATTTATTGTTACTTGTTACTATGGAAAACAATCCTTTGAGGGGTTTGTTCAGGATATCTTCACCTCGTCCGGGACCACAATTAGCTACCGTCAACCTACTGCACCTACTGAAAATATTTAATATGAAATTCCTTCGGGTATGATAGAACAACTGCTAGCTAATCCTTATGCAGGAGATGGAACCGAACATCCTGATATGCACTTGATATATGTGGAACAAATTTGTGGATTGTTTAAGCTTGCAGGTTTACCCGAAGATAAAGTTATGAAGAAGGTTTTCCCTTTATCTTTGAAGGGAAAAGCATTGGCATGGTATAGGCTATGCGATGATATTGGATCATGGAATTGGAATCGTTTGAAATTGGAGTTCCACCAAAAAAATTATCCTATGCATCTAGTTCATCGTGATTGGAATTATATATATAATTTTTGGCCTCGTGATGGAGAAAGTATCTCTCTAGCTTGGGGGAGGCTTAAGTCAATGTTATATTCATGCCCCAATCATGAGCTCTCAAGAGAAATTAGTATCCAGAATTTTTATGCTCGGCTTTCTCGTAATGATCAAACCATGCTTGATACTTCTTGTGCCGGTTCCTTTATGAAGAAGACAAATGAATTCTAGTGGGATCTTTTGGAAAGAATTAAACGCAACTCTGAAGATTGAGAACTTGACAAAGGTAAAGGGTCAGGTATTAAACTTGAGTATGATTGTGTTAAATCTTTTATGGATACTGATGCTTTTCAAAAGTTTAGCACTAAATACGGACTTGACTCTGAGATAGTAGCCTCCTTTTGTGAATCATTTGCTACTCATGTTGAACTCCCTAAGGAGAAGTAGTTTAAATATCACCCACCTATTAAATAAGAAATTAAAGAACCGGTACCAGTTAAAGAAGAAACTATACTTTATAATGTTGATCCAGTTGTTCCTTCTACTTATATTGAGAAACCACCTTTCCCTGTTAGGATAAAGGAACATACTAAAGTTTCAACTGTGGTTAACAAAAGCTATATTAGAACACCTAAACCTGATGAACAAATTAAAGTTGAACCTAGTATTGCTATGGTTAAATATCTCTTGGAAGAAGATATGGATGGGCATGTTATTTACTTTTGTGAAGAAGCTGCTAGAATTGCCAAACCTGATAAGAAAGATAAACATGGACCCGTTGTTGGCATGCCTGT
Source organism: Triticum aestivum (assembly GCF_018294505.1). NCBI lineage: Eukaryota > Viridiplantae > Streptophyta > Magnoliopsida > Poales > Poaceae > Triticum > Triticum aestivum. Next base: position 440,948,596 of record NC_057812.1, on the reverse strand, counting down.
CATCTCAGTTAAAATAGGAGATCATTGTTATCATGGTTTATGTGACATGGGTGCTAGTGTGAGTGCTATTCCTTACACCTTATATCAAGAAATTATGAAAGACATAGCACCTGCAGAGTTAGAAGACATAGATGTTACTATTAAACTGGCTAACAAAGACACCATATCACCATTTGGGATTGTTAGAGATGTTGAAGTCTTGTGTGGGAAAATAAAATACCCTACTAATTTTCTTGTTCTTGGTTCCCCACAAGATGACTTTTGTCCCATTATTTTTGGTAGACCTTTCTTGAATACAGTTAATGCTAAGATAGACTGTAAGAAACAAACTGTTGGTGTTAGCTTTGGTGATGAGTCTCATGAGTTTAATTTTTCCAAGTTTAGTGGAAATCTTCATGAAAAAGAATTGCCTAGTAAGGATGAATTAATTGGTCCTGCTTCTATTGTTGTACCACCTACTAATCCTTTAGAACAATATTTGCTAGACCATGAAAATGATTTACATATGTGAGGGAGTCCTGGATTACGGGGTATCCGGACAGCCGGATTATATCCTTTGGCCGGACTGTTGGACTATGAAGATACAAGATTGAAGACTTCGTCTCGTGTCCAGATGTGACTCTACTTGGCGTGGAAGGCAAGCTAGGCAATACGGATGTGCATATCTCCTCCTTTGTAACCGACCTTGTGTAGCCCTAGCCCCCTCTGGTGTCTATATAAACCGGAGGGTTTTAGTATGTAGGACAACATACAATCATACCATAGGCTAGCTTCTAGGGTTTAGCCTCTCTGATCTCGTGGTGGATCTACTCTTGTACTACCCATATCATCAATATTAATCAAGCAGGACGTAGGGTTTTACCTCCATCAAGAGGGCCTGAACCTGGGTAAAACATCGTGTCCCCTGCCTCCTGTTACCATCCGCCTTAGACGCATAGTTCGGGACCCCCTACCCGAGATCTGCCGGTTTTGACACCGACATTGGTGCTTTCATTGAGAGTTCCTTTGTGACATCGCCAGAAGGAAGGATGTTTTGTCTCGTCTTTAAAGACGGTATTATTGTTGGGGGAGCTTTGGCTGTCGGCCAAACTCTCCGGCTAGGTGGTTTCATCATGACCGTTTGTTCGGCCGCCGCGCCGACGATGACTTCTCGGGTCATCGAAAACAGCCTCCACGTTAAGTCGGCACTCGCCGAACAGATGGATCCGGTGGAGCTCGCCTCCATAAACGAGCTCTTGGATCACATCGCCGCCCCGGGAGTCGCTATGGACTATGATCGGATTGGGCTTAAACCCGATCAAAGGGAGATTAACTCTCCGCCAGTCACCCATCATATTGCAGTGGTGGAGGAACAATGCGGCGACCTCTCCTCCATATTGAGGACCAACTATGTCCGGATTCCTGAGCTCTCTAAGCCGGATACCCGTTCGCGGGAGGACAACATCAAATCCCTGAACTTAGAGTCAGGCAGCGGGCCAGGATTATCGGGAAACACCTCGGAACCAGAATTTCCAAAATCGGAAATTCCTCGGCCCCTGGATCCCAGATCAGGTAAGGGTTCGAATTCAATTCCACCCACCCACCCGAACATAAGCGATCTTTCCCACATCAGGCAAGAGCCCTAGGAAACAATACATCACTATTGGGCCAGATTCCTCCTTGCGATGAACAAGGTTAAGGACTGTCGTGGGGAAGACGCAATCTTATTTTTCTGCAATAATTGCATGGACAAGGGAATCCTTAATGCCATAAATCTCCGTGAGATATCACGCTTCGCTGACTTGGCGTCCATAGTACGAAAGTACTATGCGATGGAAAGTGCGTGGAAAACCAAAACAAACTTTTGGGATAATCCGGCCCTAAATACGAACCCAGTCCGAAATAAAAGGGTGCACTATCAAAAGACACCCGGGTCAACTACCAAAAAGCAAAAACCCTCTATAGGGCATGGAACCGTACTAGAGGGATGGCTCAATGGACCCTGCAAAATTCATAGTACAATGGATACAATACCAACGCACAACCTTAGAGCATGTTGGATACTCCGGCAGGTGGCCAAAAGTGGTGAGGATCTTCTTATACCAAATGCCACAGAGCACCATCCCGTGGATAACAATACGGTGTTAACAGTCTTTGAGACATTTGCGTCAAATAATAGGCGCAAGCGAACACTCCGCACCATGGCCGAAATCTGCCACGTAGCAGCAATAAATCCATGGAGTGACACGACTATTACCTTCAATGCCAGTGATGAACCTAAATTCCGAACAGCCCAAGCACCAGCCGCACTGGTCCTCAGTCCAATTGTGGATGGCTTTCGACTCACCAAGGTACTCATGGACGGCGGTAGCGGATTAAACCTCATCTATGAGGAAACCCTTCAAAAAATGGAAATAGACTGGAACCGCATCGAGTGAAGCAGCACAACCTTTAGAGGAATAATCCCTAGTGGGGAAGCCCGATGTACAGTCAAAATCACACTAGATGTGGTGTTTGGCACGCCGGAGAATTATAGGTCCGACGAGATTACGTTCCAAGTGGCCCCGTTCAATAGCGGTTACCACGCCCTGTTAGGGAGGGAGGCGTTCACAATCTTCCAAGACATACCCCATTACGAGTACATGAAGCTCAAAATGTCCGGGCCCAACGGAATTATCACTCTTGCTAGTGATCCAGACACAGCACTCCGTGCCGAAAACAAGACATCCGCACTGGCCCTCGAGGCATTATCCGAAGCCCTAGCGGCTGAGGAACTGATTGCGCTGTGCTCCATGGTGAACAGGGACGATGTGATACTCGACAAGAGATCCAAGTTCACCTCCTTTAAACCGGTGGATGAAATAGTCAAATTCCAAGTCCATCCAATGGACCCTACAAAAACAGCTTCCATCGGGGCACAATTAACCCCTGATGTAGATGCCGCACTAAGAGAGTTCCTACGCGAGAACTGGGACATTTTTGCCTGGCACCCTTCAGACATGCCAGGAATCCCACGCAGACTGGCCGAGCACAGCCTCAATATTCTAAAGGAATTCAAGCCTGTCAAGCAGGCTCTTCGGCGTTTCTCTGAACCTAAGAGACAAGCCATGGGAGAGGAACTAGCCAAGTTATTGGAGGCCGGATTCATTAGAGAAATAAAACACCCGGACTGGCTAGCAAACCTGGTGATGGTACCAAAGAAGGATAAATCCTGACGCCTTTGTGTCGATTTCAAGGACCTCGTAAAGCTTGCCCAAAGGATCCCTTCCCCCTCCCCCGCATCAATCAAATTATCGATGCCACCGCAGGACACGAATCATTGTGTTACCTCGACGCATACTCCGGTTACCACCAAATCAAGATGGCGGAGTCCGACCAAGCCGCAACGGCATTCATCACACCATACAGTCCCTTCTGTTTCAACACAATGCCTTTTGGGCTCAAAAACGCCGGCGCAACATATCAGCGCATGATTCAGACATGTCTGGAGAAACAAATCGGCAAAACAGTAGTGGCATACGTAGACGATGTGGTTGTCAAAACCAAGCACGTCGACTCTTTGATAGACGACTTGAAGCTCACATTCGACAACCTCCGAACATACGACATCAAGCTCAATCCGGAAAAATGCGTTTTCGGCGTACCAGCCGGAAAGCTCCTGGGTTTCATTGTCTCCAGTAGAGGTATTGAAGCTAATCCGGCCAAAATCCAAGCTTTGTCACAGTTGGCTACCCCAACAGACCTCAAACAAATCCAGAAGTTAACTGGATGTGTGGCGGCTCTAAGCCACTTTATCTCCCGCTTAGGAGAAAAGACTTTACCCCTTTATCGCCTCCTTTGGCGCACCGAACACTTTGAGTGGACGGATGCTGCCACAGCCGGATTGGAAGAAATAAAGGCCATTTTGGCAACCAACCCAATCCTGGCCGCGCCAAACATCGGCGAACCAATATTGTTGTACATTGCGGCAACTCATCAAGTTGTAAGCGCAGTGCTCGTTGTCGAACGAGAAGTTGCCGGACATAAATTCCCTCTTCAAAAGCCGGTATACTATGTATCCACTGTCCTCACTCCATGCAAATCACGGTACCCACATTATCAAAAGATAGCCTATGTGGTATTCATGGCATCCCGGAAGTTGCGACACTACTTTCAAGAGTGTTCGATTACAGTAGCCTCAGAAGTGCCACTTAATGATATTATAAACAAACGCGATGCTACGGGCCGGATTGCTAAATGGGCCATTGAGCTCCTCCCATTCGAGATAACATACAAACGTCGACGGGCCATTAAGTCGCAAGTATTGGCCGACTTTGTCACCGAATGGATGGAGGCTGAACTCCCTAAAGAGTACGGCGCATACTCCAATTGGATCATGCACTTCGACGGTTCTAAAATGCTGGCTGGTCTAGGGGCTGGCGTCGTCCTGACGTCCCCAACCGGAGATACCGTTCAGTATGTACTACAAATATTGTATACAGACTCCAACAACGCAGCCGAATACGAAGCTCTGTTGCATGGTCTTTGGATGGCAGTCTCCATGGGCATTCAACGCCTGGAGGTGCGTGGGGATTCAAACCTTGCAATATCCCAAATAAATGGAGACTTTGACACCAAGGATCTGAAAATGGCGGCCTACCGAAACACTGTCCTAAAAATGTCAGCTCGGTTCGAGGGACTCGAATTCCACCATGTGGCTCGGGAAAACAATCAAGCGGCGGATATCCTTGCCTGCATCGGCGCAAAGTGCGACGCGGTCCCCCCCAACATATTTCTGGAAAGGCTGTTCAAGCCATCCGTAGTATGGGAAGGGGACACCGATAACAATAGTCCGGACCCGGCCAAAATGCCCGATACCGAATACTCTGACACAATCGGAGGCTCCGCCACCAAAATAACACTTTCATCCCACGTAATAAGGGCCATTATCGCCCCGTGGACAGAACCATTCCTGGCCTACCTAACTAGGCAGGAACTTCCGGAGGACCAAAATGAGGCACGCTGCATAGTGCGGCGATCTAAGGCCTACAGGGTCCACGAGGGAGAATTGTATAAAAAAAGCACTACCGGAGTCCTTCAAAGGTGCATCTTCGAAGAGGAAGGGCGGAACCTTTTGGCAGAAATCCACGCGGACTCGGCGGTCACCATGCCGCAGCCCGGGCTCTTGTAAGCAAGGCCTTCCCTACAGGCTTCTATTGGCCAACAGCCCGGGCAGATGCACAGGACTTGGTCCAATGTTGCGCCGGTTGCCAGCTCTTTGCAAATCAAAGCCACATGCCACCCACCGCCCTCCAAACAATCCCCAGTACGTGGCCCTTCGCGGTCTGGGGGCTTGACATGGTTGGACCCCTTAAAGGGGGAATCCACAAGAAAAAAATACTTACTGGTCATGGTGGATAAATTCACCAAATGGATAGAGGCCAAACCTGTTAAAACAGCCGAATCCGGACCAGTGATAGACTTCATATCTGGGGTCGTACACCGTTATGGCGTCCCCCACAACATCATCACTGACAATGGCACAAACTTCACAGCCGATGAGGTAAAACTCTGGTGCAGCAAAATGGGCATCAAGCTCAATTATGCTTCAGTCTATCACCCACAAACCAATGGTCAAGTCGAGCGAGCAAACGGTCTTATAATGAGTGGCATTAAACCCAGATTAGTGCGTTCCTTAACGGAGTCTAACACGCACTGGGTAGAGGAGCTTGACTCAGTACTTTGGGGGCTGCGGACCACGCCGATTCGTAGTACCGGATATACACCCTTCTTTATGGTGTACGACGCAGAGGCAGTTTTGCCCTATGACATAATTCATGACTCACCTCGAGTGCGCATGTACGAAGAAAGAGAAGCCGGGCTCGATCGGCAGGACAGTCTGGACACACTGGAGGAGGAGCGCGACGTAGCCAAAGCCCGTTCCGCATTTTATTAGCAATAGGCTCGCAGATACCAAAGTAGAGAAGTACGGGCCAAAACTTATAATGTTGGCGAACTAGTTCTACGCCTGCCGGATAACAAAAAGAACAAGCTCGAGCCCAAATGGGAAGGTCCCTTCATTATTGACCAAGTTCTGACTGGTGGAGTGTACCGACTGCGGGATGCAACGACTAGTCGACTCGAGCCGAACCCATGGAACGCGGCCAGGCTCTGAAGATTCTACGCCTAGCACCGGACTCTATGTCCGTCCCTTCCCTTTGTCCATTTTTTGCATATACATTATCTGTCTTGTTTTTCTTTCTTCCTTTCTTCTATTCTTTCTGTAGGCCTTCAAAGGCCAACTTGTGCCTTGCTTGCACAAATAGATGCGCCAGCCGTGCTCATCATACCTGGGGGCTTCTTTCACAGAAGCTTAATTATTTATCTGGGCCTCAGGCCCCGCACATGCGTCATGCTTCCGCCTGTACCTTTTTTCGCCATTATATGCATCGATATGACTTAAGTTTAGGCCAAGCTGGGTTGCCTGGCTCTTGTATTTATGCCCTACGTTCCCGTTAATTCGGCTAGGGCATAAGGGGAGCACCTCTGTGATTGTTACTGCCGGGTCAGCCGGATGTGTACCTCAGACTGGGTGAAGCCGAAAGCTAGCGTTCTTAAGGGAATATTCGGTCGGCGAACAAAAGATGATTTTTATTTATTTTCCATATCTGCCCCCAGATGTTTTTTCCTGCGTTTCCTATCACAGTCCGGACATGCACTTTAGGGCATGCTTACCCAGGGAAAGAAACCCTTAACGGAACTATTCTCCCTGGAAGATGTTTCTTAGTAACCATGTAATATAACATAACTAGTTGGGCACTTGTCTGTTCAAGCACTAATGACTCCTACGCCTGGTCTCCACGCATACCCCGGTTCTTATATAACTGCGCGGGTATTCGGATACTCCGGACTATCGGGTCCCGAGGTTGAAGCGAAAAGGTCCGCCAAGACAAATGATCTACAATCCGGCTAGAAGGCATTATACATGTCACTTTCATTACATAGTCATGCAAACTGACTAAATTCCTCTTCTATACCATCCAACAGGCGGTCTAGCTTACAATCCTGTTGGGAATACTTTGCGGCTAATTCTACTTGCCCATAAACTAAGCTAACAGGGATCTCTTTTCCGTCGGGCCCCACAGGTCCGACATCGGCCATGTGATTTGGGTCTGCCTTGGTATACCGCGTCTTCACCATGGCCGAGGCTTCTCTGGCACCCTGTCGGTAGGCTGATATCTTCCATAATCGAAAGTGTCACTGCGCTCCCTTGAGCTTCTCCGCAAGCTCTGCAACGCCCTCTGGCAGGGAGACGGACGGCCACAAGGCCTGGGCAAGCCCTGCATCACCTGCCGAACTTGTTCGTGCAGACGTGACAGCTCGGATAGAAGATCACCCGCAGACCCGGGCATTTCCTCCGCGGGACGACCCATTAGCATACCTACAGACATAATGCTGTTAGTCGGCTTCTTCGCCGAACTCCTTTAAAAGGATTCGTTCAAGCACTTACTGAAAAATGCCGCGCCGAAGCCGCTTATTCTCCTTCTCGGAGTCTGCAAGCTGGCCCCGAACGTCTTTTAGTTCCACACTCAGCTTAATATTGGCGTCTTGGAGATTGTTTTTCTCCCGCCTAACCTCAGTCAGCACGCGTTTGCCAGCCTCTAGCGGTCGCATAACATGCTGGTCCTCCAGATTTTCTCCAGATTCATCTGCAACCTCTGTTGTTAGATCTACAGCCATGCCGCACATTATATGGTAACCATCATTCTTTAAAGTAAATGTTACCAGCAGGTGACTTTTTCGTTTCCTGCAATGCGGCCACAGCAGCCCGCAGTTGGGTCTTGCATTCTTCTAGCTCCTATGACAGCCTAGTATTCTTCTCTGTAAGAACCTGCACAATAAAGATGATCCTTAAATCAGTTCTGCTAACTGTTTCAAGTCTCAGGGGCTACTGATACATATAAATCGTCAGATTTACTTACCCGTACAACCTTTACATATTGATCCGTGGCTCTGGCTAGACCATCTTGAGCAGCTCGGAGGTACGCCTCTCCAGAATTGAAGGCATCAAACGCCTCTGGTGAGAAACAGGCATCACGGAGTACGGCCCGGCGACGCCTATGATTCATGGCACTTTCCACCTCTGAGTTTGTAGTGGATAATCTATCTGCATCCTCTGTAGGAGGGTTATCCGGCGCCCGCCCCATATCGGCTTCCGCCTCTATGTCCGGTCCTAGCGCTCGGCTGGTGGAAGCGTGATTGGTAACATCACCGGACATATTCCGGGGAGCGTTTTTTCTGTTAAAGAAACACAGGCGTCATTATATTTCGAGAAAGACGACAACCACTGAGCGGGGTTTGTTATACCTTTGCGCCGGTGTCTCCGTCCTGACCGCCTTCCTTTTTGGCCTACCCGGGCTTGGTGCCTCCTGTTGGCGCGTGGCTGCGGGTTCGGCAGGGCGTCCCGAATGCCTTCCCTGTAAAAATGCCATGCGTATATGGTGGGTGAAGTGTCTAAAAGGGGATCCTAGTTTTGGAGTTGGGATTTTTGGTTTTTCTTACGTGCGATGCAGGGAGCAGTCCGGGATAGTCGGCCGTAATGGCCACCATGGCATCGTCGCACCTTAACTGATAGAATTGCCGGTCTATCAGCTCCACGAATATGACCGGATCTTCTTCAAGTCCGGAGTCAAGGGCCCGGTCAGGGTCCTCTGGTTCTGGAGAAGGGCTGCTGACCTCCTTTATGGCTTTTCACAGTTCCTGCCGCAAAGTGGCAAGGTGAATACTTACGACAAAGAATGCGGGAAAATGGGAGCAGGGAGATATAACTTACCCAGCTTGGAGGATTGTACATGGAGAATCCATCCCGTGGCTTGATGCAGGTGAACTCCTCTTCCTCACCCTTGAACAACTCGGACAGAATTTTCGCTAAAGCGGCAACATTGTCCGGACCCTTACGCCCGCAGAAGGTGGCGTCATCCGCCCTGTTGTAACACCACAAGGGGTGCCAACGATATTGAGGTGGTTGGACTCCCCGCATTATGCAAATCGACATAACTTCGATTACTGTCAATCCTGATCGAGCCAGTGCTTTAATTTGGTTCATCAGATAGAGGACTTCTCCATTGTCTTCCACCTGGGGGCTTCGTGGGCGCCAACTTCAGCGTTTCTTCAGAGGAGCATTGTTGAACTCAGGAAGACCCCGTCGAACAGGGTCCGGAAGGGGAACGTCCTCCATATAAAACCATTCTAAAGGCCAGTCATCGGGTGACTTCTTTGGAGTACCAGACAGGTATCCGGTATCGGCGATGCGCCATATTTCGGCTCCGCACACTTGATAAAGTGACCCCCTCTGTGTGCGAGGGACGAGGCAAAATAGCCTTTTCCATAGCTCGAAGTGAGCCTCGCAGCCCATGAACAACTCGCAGAGAGCCACATAGCCGGTGATATGTAGGATGGGGGCGGGGGTGAAATTGTGTAATTGGAGGCCGTAGAACTCCAGGAGCCCACGGAGGAATGGATGAATTAGAAATCCAAGTCCCCTTATTAGATAGGGAACAAGGCAGACCCGTTCCCCCATGGAGGGACAGGGAAAGCTCTCCGCTTGCTCCCCGCCATTATAGGTGGCAAGCCCGGCTCGAAAGGGCACCATGTACGCCGGAGGGAGAAATCCCTTAGTCTGTAGTTTGACTAAACGACTGTGTGGGACTGAACACCTCTCCCAATCACCGGGCTTAGGGCTTCGGGGGCGGGAGGAGCTGCGGAGGTCGGCCATGCTGGAATGGATCTTTCCGGAACGCGCTCTGATGGACTCTCACTGGGGGAGGGTGGTATGGATCGGATCTAAGGATCCCCATTCCTTTAATAAAAAATTTATTTATCTGGCTAGGGGGCAAATGTAAAAACGCCCTGGCGCCTCGTATTCATTTGATGCGTGGGAGAAACCCCTTATTGGGCACAGAAGCCAAGAGGTCCAAACGTTTATGGGACCGGACACTGCCTTACAAACGTTCGAAAGATGGAGAAGAACCCGCCTTGCAATGCCGAAGACAAAACTGCGCGCCGGACTCATCGTCCTTGAAGCCTGGTTCGGGGGCTACTGAGGGAGTCCTGGATTAGGGGGTATCCGGACAGCCGGATTATATCCTTTGGCCGGATTGTTGGACTATGAAGATACAAGATGGAAGACTTTGTCTCATGTCCGGATGGGACTCTACTTGGCGTGGAACGCAAGCTAGGCAATACAGATGTGTATATCTCCTCCTTTGTAACCGACCTTGTGTAACCCTAGCCCCCTCTAGTGTCTATATAAACCGGAGGGTTTTAGTCCGTAGGACAACATACAATCATACCATAGGCTAGCTTCTAGGGTTTAGCCTCTCTGATCTCGTGGTGGATCTACTCTTGTACTACCCATATCATCAATATTAATCAAGCAGGACGTAGGGTTTTACGTCCATCAAGAGGGCCCGAACCTAGGTAAAACATCGTGTCCCCTGCCTCCTGTTACCATCCGCCTTAGACGCACAGTTCAGGACCCTCTACCCGAGATCCGCCGGTTTTGACAGCGACAGTGGGACTGAACACCTCTCCCAATCACCGGGCTTAGGGCTTCAGGGGCGGAAGGAGGATCTGCGGAGGTCGGCCATGCTAGAATGGATCTTTCCAAAACGTGCTCTGATGGACTCTCACTGGGGGAGGGTGGTATGGATCGGATCTAAGGATCCCCATTCCTTTAATAAACAATTTATTTATCTGGCTAGGGGACGAATGTAAAAACGCCCTGGTGCCTCGTATTCATTTGACGCGTGGGAGAAAGCCCTTATTGGGCACAGAAGCCAAGAGGTCCAAACGTTTATGGGACCGGACACTGCCTTACAAACGTTTGAAAGATGGAGAAGAACCCGCCTTGCAATGCCGAAGACAATACTGCGCGCCGGACTCATCGTCCTTGAAGCCTGGTTCGGGGGCTACTAAGGGAGTCCTGGATTAGGGGGTATTCGGACAGCCGGATTATATCCTTTGGCCGGACTTTTGGACTATGAAGATACAAGATGGAAGACTTTGTCTCATGTCCGGATGGGACTCTACTTGGCGTGGAAGGCAAGCTAGGCACTACAGATGTGTATATCTCCTCCTTTGTAACCGACCTTGTGTAACCCTAGCCCCCTCTAGTGTCTATATAAACCGGAGGGTTTTAGTCCGTAGGACAACATACAATCATACCATAGGCTAGCTTCTAGGGTTTAGCCTCTCTGATCTCGTGGTGGATTGTCACACCCTAGCTAGTCATGCATCAGAGTGTTGCATCATGTTTACTCTTTCATCAGAAACCTGAAATGGGGATGACAGAACCCCCAAGTCCCCTCTGAAACCAACTAGGGTTTACTAAAAACTTTTTCAATGAACCTGAAATGCCCTTCTAAAATGCCCATCATTTTTGTCTTGGTTCAGAACCTCTGCCAAAAGTGGTGCACATTTTCCTAGGCCATCCTAGGGTTTTTGAATTAAATCATAAGTATTTGAATTTGGGCATTTAAAATTACATAAAATATTTAAATGCTCAAATAACTCCAAACTAAAATGTTTCATGTTGGAAATAATCCAACTATGGACCAGGAGTAGTTTGGTGATTTTAGGAGTAGCCTAAGTATTTTATTTAATTCAACAAAGTGGCAGAAGTATTAATAAAAACAGAAAAACAGAAAAAAAATGGGAAAAGGCTTACCTGTCGCCCAGCACCGGCCCACCTGCCGGCCCAGCCCAGCACCGCGCCAGCGAGCTGCTTGCCGGCCAGGCAGGCAGGCAGGTGCTCGACGGCGAGCACCGCATGGGTGCCACGCACCTGCTCGCCGCCTCGCCGCCTCCCTCGCTCGGCTAACGCCGTGAATCGGCTTCCCTCTCTCCCCCGAACCTCCCAGACACCCCCTCTCCCCTCCAGCTCCTCCCCTTCGCTCTCCCACGCCATGGCCGACGCCATCGCCGCCACCCCCTCGCCGTAGCCACGCCCTCCGTCAACCCCACGCCGTGCCGCCGTGTCCAGGAGCTCCGCCGCCGTCCACTTCATCAAGCTAGCTGAGCCCCGTGTGCTCGTGCGGCCCGAGACCACCGCACCGACCTCGCCCGAGCTCGCCGTCGCCGGAGATCCCCTTCAACGCCGTCGCCGCCTCAGCTCGTCCCCGACCCCGCCGGTGGCCTCTACGGGAGCGTTGTGAGCCCAGCTATCTCTCCGACCCTCTCTCTCTCATTCCCGAGCCGTGTAGCCACCGCACGAAGATCACCCGCATGCACCGCCACGGATCTCGTCGCCGACGTGCTCCCGGCCATCCTCCGGCCAACCCGCGGTGTCCAACGCACTCACCACGCTGTGTTGGACCCAACCGTGCACTCCCCGCACCTCACCGATCCCCCTAGCGACAAGTTCGACTTTGGCCGAACTCTGGTGGCCGCCAAAGTCGTCGCCGGCGCCAACTCCGGCCACCCCGACCCCAACGGACTCCACCAAGAGCTGCGGCTCGACCTCAGCTCCGCTCCGGTGCCCTCCGCGGCTCGTTTGGTTGCCGGAACGGCAAAAATCACTTCCGCCGCCGCGTCGGGCTCGCCGGCGGCTAAACGCCGGTGCAGCCGACCCGGGTTTGACCACGGGTGGGCCCTGGTTGACTCCCCTGAGTCAATGACAGGTGGGGCCCAGCCCTGTTAATTAAACAGGTTTAGTTTTAATTAAACTTTAATTAATTTAATCATTCTGACATGCGGGACCCACTGTCATGTTTGACCCAGACGTGTTCTGTTGACCTGCTGACGTCACACTGACGTCAGGCTGACGCAATAATTATTTTTCTGGAATTATTCTAATATAGGAAATTCCAGAATATAATTTAAACTTCAAAAATTCATAACTTTTATTCTGTAACTCCAAATCAGACAAATTATATATGAAAAATGATCAGAAAAATCCAATCTATCCATCTGTACTATTTTCATGCATGATTAAACAAGTTAACTTGATGTTTAATGCAGAACAAGGAAAAGCACTTTAAGAGGCCATGTTTGAGTTTGAAATTTGAATCTTTGATTCAAATTGGTTCAAACCCTTCTGGTTTTAGTTGCATTAGCCCAACACACTCATATTGCCATGTTTCATGCATGCATCATATTGTTGCACATTGTTTGGTGATGGTTGTGTATCGGTGTTCTTTGCGGCAGGATCTGCCTCCGAGGAGTACCGTGATTACCCTAACGAAGAATCGTATCAGTGCATCGAACCATCAGGCAAGCAACCAACCATTTGATCATATCGATACAATCCCATGTTCTCGCTCCTGCTCTCTCTTACTGCATTAAGACAACGCGTTTCAAACTGCTGTGTGCTACGGTAGTTGAACCCATTTCCTCTGCATGACCTGTCATTGCCACAGTAACTAGATGAAACCCACTAGCATGTGTAGGAGTTGATTGAGCCATATGTATGTGTTGTTCCTACCTTGCTATGCCTGCTATGCTTAGAGTCGTGTCAGGTCTGGTTCATCTGGGTGATGGCTAGAGTGAAATGATTATGTCAGTAATGAGAGTGGTGTGGTGAACACGATTTGGTAAAGGTATCGATGAGAGGCCATGTAGGAGTACATGGTGGGTTGTTTCATTGAAGCCGACCTTAAGCACTGAGATCTGTATGTGTGATTTAAGATACAGCTACTACCATGCATTGGGCCCTGAAATATGACCCCGCTCGACTTCTTATTCACCCTAGCTCTCTGTCCAGGAGTTGCACGTAGTTTCTGGTGTTTGTAGCCTACTGGAGGCCGTGGACAACGCTGACCGTAGGGGTGGGCTGTGATGCGGTAGGTACGTGGCACGGTGTACCGAATACCCGTTAGGTATTTCGGGAACCCTGTTCACATCGTTCGAGGCCGTATGGGAAACCTCGGCCGGACTCCCTGCGGATGGAACCTGGATAGGCGATAAACCTGGACTAGAGGCTTAAGTGTTTAGGTAGGTCGTGGTCTACACCCACGTCAGCTTTCGCTTGAAGTCTGCCGAGCACATGTCGTGTGCAGACGCTAAGTGGTGGAAACATGTATGAAGAAGTACACCCCTGCAGGGTTATCATGATCTATTCGAATAGCCGCGTCCGCGGTAAAGGACTACTTGGTTGCCTATACAGTTCATAGACAAGTAAATGGAAACTACTAAAAGCCTCAAGATAAGTGTGAGTGCCGAGGATGGCTCTTCCATAGGAAGA